>NC_135414.1:10806292-10968792 GCF_051991245.1 Festucalex cinctus
GTGTGCGTGTGCTTGACTGAATTGTTTGTTTGAACGATTAAACTGACAAATGTTGCTGGTGGCAAGTGATATCATCTGCCGCTAATTATTGTTAATTCCAAGAGTGACTTGATGACAAGCTGTAATCAAACATGGCTAATGTCAAGTTTGTGCATTCGTACTTGGTGGGTTGATGACACCTCGGTACCACGGTGAACTCATGTTTATATCTTGGCTCTCTCTAACTAGACTGATGAGTGGTCTCTTATGAAATTATTCTCCTAATCTTGCGAGGCGGTTGGATTCAAAAGGATGCTTCAAACTGCTGTGTGTGTAATTTGTGAATCAATGTCCTTTCAGGAGGTAGAAATGAAAGTGTGGTTTTGATGTGGCAAAAATGAGAAAGGACTTCCTGCTAATACGCAATCAGGGAATTAGCGCGGATGCTGAAAAAAAGCATCAGAAGTGATCAAAATGTTTGATTAAGATGACAGCAAAAAAACACTATTGAAGGAAATGGGAGAAAGGATGATCTTACTCACCCCTCCCTGACTGACTCACACTGGCTGCTTGTCAAGTTCGCACTATGTAGGTTACTCTTCTTCATGGTTGTCCATAATGGATGTGACAGACCTTCCAAGTGTCTGCCTATTTTTCTTTTGGTGCGTTCTCAGAGGAAATGGTGGGTGGGGGAGATTATAACTAAATGAAATATTGTGGGTGACTCAAAAATACTTTATGAGTGACCTTGTGTAGGAGTCCATGCTGTGGCAGCTTGTGACCTATATGAAGAACAGCATCTTAAATCACATATGTTAATTACATGAGCTCTATTAAAACAGGTTACTTGCAACAAGGCACGGCTGTTAGCATTTGAGCATAGCAGTAGCTGAACTTGGAACGTTGTCATTGTCACTGATAGCAATTTTAATAGTGACTATCTATTTGGTTTGGTTGTTCAAATGGTCTTCTTCTTCTTCCTCTTCCTCTTCTTCTTCTTCTTCTTCTTCTTCTTTGCTGACAGAGGGCTTGCTAGTTTGTATCACAATGCCAGAGAAAATAAGGAGTAATTTGTATCGCTACAACCATGAACTTGTTTACTTGTTTTTTCTACTAGAAGAATTTAATCATCATGTTTCGTCATGTACACACATGTACACAAAATGTAAACTGCGTTTGACCCATCAAAGCTAATGCACACTGTCAGTTGCAAAAACTGGAGGGGGCTGCTGAAAAAACAAACCAACAAAAAAAAAATATAAAAAAAAATGGATGGATTATTATATATATATATATATATATATATATATATATATATATATATATATATATATATATATATATATAGAGAGAGAGAGAGAGAGAGAGAGAGAGAGCCAGTATGGCTTTTATTTTTTTTACTCAAAAACTGTCTGTTTTATTGTTTGTTTGTTTTTTTTTTCTTTGATCGGGATAATCAATAGTGTTATTCCGATACCGGTTTTTGGCCCCCGATACCGTTACGCAGCTTTGCAGTATCAACCGATACCGATACCATACCGATACTTAAGGTTCTTTTTTTTCTTTTTTTTTTTCCTCAACATGAAAAAGCTGTCCTGCCATTGGTTCAGAGCATTCAAGGGCCAATAGGATATCTTAGATTGGCATGCAGTGAACATGTCACATATCAGTGAATGTTGTGCATGAGCAAAACACAAGATGCCACATCCAAAATCCTATATTAGCGTTGGAATTAATCGTATCGGCATGTTACTTGTGAGTACTCACCGATACTGATATCACTGTTTTAATGCAGTATCGGCGCTTCTACCTATATTTATGTGGACATCTCTAATTATGTACTCTTCAGCCTCTGAAAATATCTCCATATTTTGTATACCTCATATAAGAGAATGAGGAAATTCGGAAGTGACCATATTACCTTCAATTAATCTCCTATTGCCAAATCTGTTTTTCTTTGCTGATAATAATAAATAACTGGCTATCAAGTCACCCACGGATGCTTAACCATCTAAAAAAAAAAAAAAAAAAAAAAAGTATTCCAGTCAAATGACCGGAATTATGCATTTGACTACATAACTGTAGTGGATGTAGCAAGTGCACACGTCACGCTGCTTCTTAGCTGGTTACGGTTATAAAGCGTCAGCCTGGAGGAGATCTCGACGTCGGCGGTACAGCAATGAATGTGGGCCTGCAGGAGCCATTGTGTGTGCCAGCAGGTAAAAGTTGTAAAAGTATTCTGCCTCATACTGTAGCTACATTTTCAACTACATCACGTGTCGTATATGTAGCACAATTTCACAAACTTTCAAAAGATCGTGGTTTCATTTGCACAAAAAAACAATTGAAAAGAAGCCCGACAAAAAGAAAAGGGCATATCCCAAAATGGTCATCAACCAGTCGCAGGGCAAACACAGGTAAACTACTACTCGAACCGAATTCAAAACAAATTCCTAGCTTTTTGCTTCTCCCCAGTCTACCAACAATTTGTTGTTAATGCTTGCTAATTATCTTCCAAGGGCCAACTCAATTTAAATGATTTTATTTTGGGAGTGATTGTTTAGGTTGGCTTTGTTATTATCGTCACAGCGCATGCTAATGATTGTAGACAAAACTCACCACAATATGCCACGATTTGAGCAAACCCAAACACGCATAGAAGCACATATGTCAAACCAGGAGGTAGGAAAAATGACACATAAATGTTATATTATCTGTATGGTAATTTATTCTACAGTGTAATCTATTGGTATATAGCATTTTGGAAATGAAGAAAACATTAAAGGAGTAGACAAATAAAGGAAACAACGGTTTTACAACAAAACATCTGTTTTGTGTGGCTGTGTTGGCTAAACATAACCACTGATGATAATGCAAAGGTCATTTCATCACAAATTCACTGTATTTGTGTTTAGAGAAATATTTAGTGTTTATCAGCACCAACAGGATGAGTACTCCTAACTTACAACATAACAGAATCTTCAAAGGGCACAGAAAGATCCTCTTAAAAGGAGACTAGTTCCATCATTAAAATATCCTTGCTGCTCCTCTGTGCATGTGATCTGAATGATTAATCACTCTGGGCTGGGGGAAAAATGCCAGAAAAAAAAATATGTGAAGCTTTTTTTTTTTTTTTCGTCTTTTTTTTTAAGCAATGAGCACATGAACAGCCTACATCCATTTGCTCTCCAGCACAGTCATAGCCCTTTTCAATGAGCCAGTGGGCAGCAATAAGTAAGAGCTCTCAAAGCTTTTCATGGTGTTTTTATTGATTCACTTTTCCCAGCAAGATTTTCTGTCTTCGTGTACTTCAGAAGCATGTTTTTGTCGTATTCTCTTTCTTTTTTTTTAAATACTGCTCACAGAATTTTGCTTTTCATGGTTCTATATGGTGATGTCTTTTTCAGTTGACATCAGTCAGTCATTTAAATAATTTTGCTTTATTATTATTTTTCTTAAATCCGTTGGATCAGCTTTCTGTAAAATGTGAATTTTGAATCATTGTTCTTGCCCTTACCCTAGTGTTTCTGAAAGAGCAATTTACTTTTTTAAACAGCTTTGATGAATATGAATTTAAAGTGGTTAACATGCATATGTTAATCGACAAAGACATGGTCAGAAGCTTGCCGCCGACTCGCAGCATGAGCTTTCTCAGTTGGAATCTCGGCTCTGACCTTTCTGTGTGCAATTTTTGTAAATTATTTCCCCCCACACACACACACTTCCATCTTTCTCGCACAACCAAAAGTATGTAACATGCCTTTGAATACTAATTTACCCGCAGACGGCGTTGTTTCTAGACCCCCCTGTCGAGAAGGATGTCATGATCCCGTTATCTTTCTGTTTGCCATGCTGCTTTTTGTTTTTTTCAGTCACCTGGAGTGTGAATGGATGGTGATAGGTCAGGTTTGTAAGTACAGGAGAAAAAGAAGATTGGTGCTGGAAAATTGACGTTGAGTTGGTTGATCGACGTGTGTTTGTTTGGCTTTGTCTCTTTTGTATTCAGACTTTTTCCTTCCACATTCACATATTTAAGTGGTTTCCGATGATTCCGAAGGCTTTTGGAGCAATACCGTGAACTGATGAAACAAAAGCTGATATTAAAAGTAAAAGTAGCACGGCATTTGATTTACAAAGAACATTTGAACAGTTTGATGGACTCTGGCAGTGTTGCTACTTCAGGACCTGGACGACTTGCTGGAGCAACGTATTCCTAGAAAATCTGCCAGTCGAACATCCAGCCATCAGTTTGTGCCCTCAAGCTCATGTGTTCATGGGTCATAAAGCAAGGACAGTGATCCGGAACATACCATCAAGCCTCTGAATGGCAAAAAACAACAACAACAAAAAAATAACAATATTTGGTCATGGCCAGGTCAAATTTAGGACTTAAATACAATTCAGTTGCTGTGGTTTGGCTGTTCATGCTGGAAAACCATCCAATATGACGTTAAAAGAATTCTGCTAAGAAGAGTGAGCCAAAATTCCTCTCCAGTGAAGCAAAGTACTCATCACCAGCAGCAGTTATCAGTTATCGCTCGCAAGGGTTGCACAACTAACTATTGGGGTCAAGTTATCTCACAACTAGTATTATTTGGTGGGTTGGGATTTTTTTTCCCCCATAATAAAAAAACAACAATTAAGACAGCTTTTTATAATCGCCGGGTTGTCTTTATGAGATATTAAAATTGTTTTGAGCTGAAATATTCAGGTGTGATAAATATGCAGAAACAATATAATGTGATGATATTGTTGTTGTTTTTTTTAATTGAAGTGGGGATTTTTTTCCTCTTATAGCTAGATTTATTCATATTAGTTACTAGTGATAAACCGATTTTTTCTAGGCTGATACGATACCAATTATTAGTTGCCAAGGAGACCAATAACCGATATTTCAATCCAATATTCATTTGCAGTAAAAGAGAGGTTAGCGGAAAAAAAAAACCTTCTTTTAATTTTAAACATAAAAAGAATTGACAGATTAGTTTAAATAGTAAATAACGAAAATTGCACATAGCTTCCAGGGTCATCAGCATTTCCATCCATCCATCCATCCATCCATCCATCCATCCATCCAGCCATCCATCCAGCCATTTTCTTAACCGCTCATTCCTCACTAGGGTAGCTAAATTAAATTACAAAACTAAGCAATTAAATAGTTCGGTAAAGTTTTCGAACTGTAAATAAAGTTTTCCAAATTTCCAAAATATATATTTTTTTAATTGTTAAAAATAAAAAAGTGTCGGGAGTTCCCAGTGTCAGCATAGTTTTTTATAAAGTGGAAATTTAAATAAATCCACAAGTACTGAATAACTGAGCGACAAATGCATGCTAAGGTAGCTAATTTGGGGTTTTCGTCAGGGTTCGTAAAAGGTTTCAAATGATCCTCACAGACAGTGAAAAATTAAATGTGTAGTACAAATGATCTGTGTACAAATTACAAATCCTGATGAAAACCCTAAATTTTGCTACGTTCGCAAGAATTCACCGCTCAGTGAGATACCAGATTCGTAAAAAGGCCGATGCTGATATTTGTCAAAATACCAAATATCGGCACTAATAATCAGTCTATGCCTACTCTAGATGGTTGAGTGCAATCATGGCCTTGAAATTGAAAGCCGTGAATTCTGTAATCTGTTTAGCTCCATCCACATTGCAGGTAGCGAGCCCAGTGCTACTAAAAGACATGAACATTAATCCTACTGACAGAGGAACAATCAGGAAATATAAAGTTAAGACGACTACAAAAAATCAATTTAATATCCTGATGTTATATCGCAAGCTGTTGTCGTAAAGCACCTTCGATGTCTTCTTTTAAGTGTAGTCTTCACTCTTTTTAGTGCATGTGCACAACACATTTGTTGTTTATAATAACTCACAGCAAAAGCGGAATGCTGGTGACCTGAGGGAAGCAGCCTCTTCCAGTTCAGTGCTCCATCATCTCCAATTTCAGCCGTGGCCACGGTGTCTGCTTGATGTAGGCTATGTAAGTGTCTTCACAAACAGCTGTTTTCTCCAGACTTGCTCAGCATGCAATTAGTTGTGGGTGGATTGCAGTTGTGCTTGCAATATTGTTGGTTAAGAACACACTAAACGCTTCACTGAGCTGAAACTACCAGTGTTGTTACAATGTTGGAATCATCTTCATTCTCCTTCAAAGGAAAAAATCAAAACAATGTACATAGTTTCAGAGCTACGATGGCGTATTAGGGCCACGTATATATATATATATATATATATATATATATATATATATATATATATATATATATATATATATATATATATATATATATATGTATATTTATTTTTCAGAAAGGGGATAATATTCAGAGGAAAATAAACTTGCAAATTTGCCACTTTATAAAGTGGCAAATTTCCAAGAAGAAACCTTACGACAAATACACGTAGCATAGCTAATCTAACGTGAGGATTCATTGGTGGTTAATGGAATACTGTTTATAAAATGAAAAGGCAGAATGGAGATGGATTCATACTTAATTGAAACTTTACTTGGCAGCTACTGCGACAACACTTCCTGATCCTGATCCCCTATCAGCTGACTAACACTAACCAATCAGAAGCTAGCATACTTTAGGTAAATGCAAGTGAATGATGGATGACAGCAGATTCGACATATCTACTCACCTACTTGTACAAAAAAAAAAAAAAAAAAAAAAATGTATGAATGTGTAAATAATAATTCTGGAAACATAAATGTACAAGTAAATATATATTTTATAGTGCTGTCAAAGTTAAAGCGTTAACTAATTAATTAATCACAAAAAAATATCGCATTAATCATTGTATTACCGCAGATTAATCAAACTATTAATTTTGACCGCAGATGATCTTTTTTAGCTGACAGCGGATGGTTACGTTAAAGGTAGCTGTTGGAGTTTTGAGTTTTTAGTTTTTTAAAAATAATTACATGCATTAAAGTAAAGTATTTAATAAATGTTTACATATGCCGTAGGTAATTTTTTCCTATTTTAAATTATGCAAATAATTAATTGATTGGAAAAAGCAGGATGAGCGTGTGCAGTGGATATAAATTTTTGAATACGTCCTCATAACATTACATGTCGAAAAAATTAACACATAACAGGTGCGCTTCAAATTTAGCGGGCAAAATAAGTTGGGGAGGAAAAAAGCCTTTTTAAGTCAGTGATTAATCGTGATTAATCAAAATTCTAAGATGTGATTAATCTGATTAAAAAATCTAATCGTTTGACAGCTCATATTTTAACAAATTAACTTCAATGCTTGATCCTCAGGGTGTGGAACTTTGGAACTCTTTGTCGCTGGCAGTTCCCAACGCTTCAAAGTGTGAATGCTTTACATGATATGGTTAATCTCTGCTAATGCAATTACTCCTTATTTGAAAACCCGACTGAAAAATATTGGCACAGTTTGTACGCTATATTTCTCATAAATTTCTGAGTTTTTATTTTTCTCTCAAATCTGTCAATTTATAAAGTTGCAAATTTACATTTTTTTTTCCTCGCAAATATGCCACTTTATAAAGTTACAAATTTGTTACTTTATATTCTCGCAAATGTACTGTTTTTTTTATTACCTGCCCCAAAAATATGTATTTATACGTAGCCCTAATACACCATCCTACAGCGTTGTAAAGCACAGTACAGTTTTTCTTGCCGGCAAAAATAAACCGTTGTGTATAGAGATAATGAAGTGTTGACAAGTTACAAATTGTGAGCTGCTACAGAAAGTGCTGCTTGTGTTTACGTATGGAGAGTCACCTGAATATGACTTTTTAAATCAAGCCTTTGACTTGTTTGAGAGGCTTCTCATCGCCTGTCTTCCTTCCTTGAACTATATTTGATTTGGTATGGCCACAGCGACTCCCTCAGAATATGTCCTCCCCACTCTTTCCCCTCTGCCATTTTACACATCCTCCATGACAGTACGTAAATCTCAGCATCAGACTAAGGCTTGGAAAGATGTCACCGCCGTCCAAAAGCGCTACGTCTGCAACGCGGGCAGACTACAGGGATTTCACTGTAAAAAAAAAAATCCAACACATCCGTCCGTCCCACGAGCGTTGGCCTAACCTCTTGTTCATCGATCTTCAGGGTCAGATAACAGTGATGCAGAGAATTGACAACAAAGGGCACTAATGCGCCAAGAGTGGAAAAAGTCACCTAGGCTTGAGGCTTCAACATGTGAAAATCTCAGCGCTGTTTGGCAGCAGTGCCCTGTACTCACAGCAGCAGTAATAATGGAACATGAGTGCTAAGGGCCCAGGTGGCCGCGTGGAGCCTTAGCGGCAAGCATCCACAGGCGGCTCATGATGAAGAGGGACAGACAGGAGAGCAGAGGGATATTCATATGACTGCTGGTAAGTGTATTAGCATGGACACATTTATTCTTCTTGCAGTTCATTCAGGGATGGTTTCATGTTTAGAGTACATGAGCTTCAACAAACCTCTTTTATTCCAGTGCAATTATTAACAAAATAGTAATGTGGTCAGTGTAAATATGATGAAAACCATCCAACTAGAAGACATGGAAAGCTTCAAAGAGAAATGATTGGGTCAAGCGCTATAGTTGGATATGCTCATCTGTTTGATAGTTAGCAAGCTACTTCGTGGTTCAGTCTTACGACTTGCACGAGAAAATACAAATTTACACTTTCATCCACTTGCAAGTCTCTTTCAGTGTGTGTCCCCACTTCTAGTTCATCAAGTTGTTTTGCCAGTTTTGTCTGCTATTCTGTCCGAGTCTGACAGGATATATTCATTATTTTACTTTGGATGTCCGCCAAATGGAGCCCTGAATAAGTTGTTGTTAGTTTTCATGTTTTAGTACATTTTTGTACTCTGCACTCCACACCAACATTCACAATCTGGTTTGGGTTTAACGAGTGCTTGTAGGCAAAACTGCTAGTGACAATACTGCTCCTCTAGACCTGTCGTTTCAAACTTGTGGCCTGGGGGCCATTTGTAGGTCGGAGGAGGATATTTGCAGCCCCCTGCTTGACATCAACACATTTAATATTATTGTGGCCCCCACATTTTTTTGCCTTTAGCGTTTTGTGTGCATTTTAAATAGAGCTGTGAAAAGACTAATTAAAAAAAAAAATCAGATTAATCACATCTTTGAATTTTGATTTTGAATTTTCGCTTAATGAAAAAGGTTTTTTATCAACATTTTTTTTGCCCACTGAATTTGGAAAAACACCTGTTAATGTTACAGTTCTTTCAACATTTAATGTCTTAAGGACGTCTTCCACATTTTTGATCCACTGCACACTCTCATTCTCCTATTTTTCTAATCAGTTAATTATTTTCATAATTTAAAATGGAAAAAAAAAATGACCTCAATAGTTTGACATGAACAAATATTCTCAATGTCATATGCAAACATTTATTAAATGTTTTACTTCAATTCTTGTAGTATGTTTATTTTTCAAACACAACCTGTGCTACCTTTAACATAGCTGTCAAGCTGAAGGATCGTCTGCGGTCAAAATTAATAGTGTGATTAATCTGCATTAATAAATGATTAATGTGATATTTTTTGTGATTAATCAATGAGTTAATGCTTTAACTTTGACAGCACTAATTTTAAATCACATATGGGCTACCATAGCTCAGACTCATGACAGGTTTTCACAAAATGTAATTCTGAAATGACACCAAGGGCAAGGAAAAGTTTCCTGTCACCCACCAGTTTTGTACATGATCTGAAGAAATGTTTTATCCTAAGCTATTATAAAGATTGAGAAGATTGGATTAGTTGTACTTTTAAAAAAAATAAAATAAAATACTTGAACCCCTTTTTGTGAAATACTTGATATGACCCAGGCTCTATATCCAGGGGCCCCAACATAAGTTGAGTTGGAGACCCCTACTCTAGAGCCACGAGTCATATTAAATACATAGACAGTACACACATTGAGAAGCGCAGCCTAATGCTTTTGCTGCTTGGGGAAACTACTTCAGCATCCTTACTCATGCCTCATGCCATCCATTCTCATGGTGTTGTTGTTTTTCATAAATTATTTCTTCTAAATATTGTAGCTGTCAGTGTTGAAAGAGCGAGGATACACAAGGGGAGACAGACAAGTGATGGAGACAGGGCTCCTCGGGTGGAATTATCAAGTTATGTTAAATCAAACTTCATCATTTAGCTATCGGGATGCCTTGGAAGATGAAGGTCACTGTCATCGTCTGAGTTTCAAAGTCTTGTCAAGGTCAACTGAGTTTGAGTCTTCTTTTGTTAATGAAACACAGATTTATTGAATGATAAAGTATTCGGTTGTCCTAATATGACCCTTGGTTTGAAAGAGTTACTTAATTTCTTTTAGTAGTTTATGGATGTAGTCCATCAGCCTGGTATATTAAAAATATGTAAGTAAAGACATTCTCCTGCTTTTCCTTGCAAATTCAAACTGTGAGGACATTTCCAGTATAGAGCACTTTCAAGGATACCCCACTGATTTCTGCATGGAGGTGAAGTCACAATTACCTGCCTGCAAGCATTTTGTTTGTTTGTTCTTTCTTTTATTTTAGTCAGATTTCTTCTACATGACAGAGGAGAAGTAAATCTAAGCTAAATAAGAATTGTAAATTCAACATCTATTTTATTGCACATTGACACATAGGCTACAGTAAGTACATCACAATGTGCAGTATCCTGCTATGTGTGAGTCCAAGGCAAACTTATTGTTTATTACTGTATGCCAATGTTCTAACTTCTGACACGGAACATCCCCAAGGTTGTGAGTAGGTGTTTCTTGATGCAGATAAAAAATGATAATAATAATAAAATAAATCAAGATTTATGTAAAATACTTCAGCTCGTATTTTAGCCGCCTCATTTGACCTCAAACTGTGTATAATTTCACCAGTTGTATTGTGAACATTGCTGGAAGTGTTTGCATCTTTGTGCTTGTTATTTCCTAGCCACTAATATGACAGCTTGTTTGTCGTTTATCTCCAGCAGCTATATGTCTGCTTCAGAAAGAATCAAGGAATGCCCTCATGTCTGGAGTTTATGTTGTACGGTCTTTAAACTTTCGGACTTTCTAGCTCATCCTTTGTGTTTGTGACTTGAGACACACTGCAGGCTCTCGTCCATTATGGGAATTGGCCAGGTGGTTTCAGTGCTTTATTTATAGACACAACTCACATGTTTATAAAAGAAGGAAGAAAAGTCCAGGGTATCAATATCTGCTTATATGCAGGTAAAATAACCATAAAATAATGTATTCCTAAGTAGTTTTCATTTTATTTCAGTCCATTAGTCAACGGACTAATGCTAGTCATGCTAGTGCTAGCATAGAGAGCATAGAGATGCATAGAGAGCTAACTCTGCATGGAGACACTGTCAGTACTGGAGTTTTCGTAGACTTACTTTCTAATTTAGGTTGTTATGACCAACAACGCTAATTATAATTTACATTAACCATGGCTTCATTTTGTAATTTTGGCTCCCATACCAGATTAAATATCCTTAGAGGTTGAGTGACCATTTCACACTAAGAAATTTACTCGGAAACAACACCCAAAACATTATAAGAATATCCCTCTTGGACTCTCTGTAGTGATTGCTGATATGTTTTTTTGTTGTTGTCTCTTTTGTAGTAGTGCAATCTGCTCTGTTGTTTCTGATAGCAATTTGGTCTGTGCAACTGTGGTCTAAACTGTAGTTCAACTTAAATAGTTAAGTTTCCTGTAAAAAAAAAAAAAAAGAAAAAAGAAAAAGTACCGGTAAATATGATTTCAAGAAGTCTATACATATATAAACAAACTAGTTTAGTAAAATTCTGTTAAACATGGAAAACCCACAATAGTAACTGAAATAACTTAAAACTGTCAAAAATTAAATAAACACAAATTTAACAAAGTTCATCCATGTTAAACATGGAATAGACTAGGGCTGGGTATTGCCACCAACCTCATGATACGATACGTATCACGATACAGGGGCCACGATACGATACGTATTGCGATACATATGTGTCCCACATGAGACACGTGCCATGTTAAGCTTATAAGTAAATAAATGTTGATATTCTTCTTCTGCTTTAATTTTTCTTAGCAAGACACAGTGTCCAATCACTGGTGAGCTATTTTTGCATTAATTGAAGTCAATTAACTTCAAAGAAGCTGCTGGTTTTTATTTCTTAGGTACAATGCAAGCTGCAAAGGCAAACGTTAACTGCCTATTTAAAGTTAACAAGCAATATCGATTCTGACGCCTGCGTATCGATACGTGTATTGTAATGAGGCCCGCAACGATGTATTGCCGTATCGATTTTTTGAGCACACCCCTAGAATAGACACTGTTTTGTTCTTGGTCTGCTGTGCTGCAAATGGTGTCATAAATGTGTTATGGTACAATGAAATTTCAATACTATCAAGTCATTCTGAGCTCACATTTGCTACTCGGAAAGAGAAAAGCTTGGTCTCGGCCGTGGGTCACTTGGTTGGAGGATGAATGACCCATGGCTGAGACCAAGCTCTTCTTTTTGTGTTTTATACACGCTCAAAAACACAACACAATAGATATGAACAAAACATTGGACTCTTGGGGAAATGGCTGAGACAGCCGAAGCAGTTTCTTCATGCGGAATGAGCAAAAATACCAGTCGTCAGGTGCACATGTCTCATTGAGATTACAGAAATCATTTGTTGCTCAAAGGTTATGCAATAAAATATAAGGTCAAGGGTTCTGTGTCACTTTTGTCCTAACCAGCTTCATGAAGTACTTTTTCAAAAGAACACGTTAATGGTTAATTTTCTTTAAAGCAGTGGGCTGTAAAAAATAATAAATGGCCTGTAAATGGTACCCCATCCCACAGTTTGGACACCACTGGTAAAAAGAAAAGCGCGTCTATAGTGCTGACAGCATTTTCTGTTAACACAAACAAGTCAGTCATTCTGTCCCACAGGTTTGTCACCACTCGTTGAGTTTCCAATGTTTGCACTTGCTTTTTCTAACTAAGTACTTTGTCACCAGAGGAAAAAGACATTTGTGCATTTGTTTGTGTTGTTTGCAAGGGCGTGCCAACGTCACCGTTTACTGGCATTGTGTGCAGAGAATGTGAGACAAGATCACAAAAAGAGCCAAAAGCATCCCCAAGGGCATCACTTTAGTTTTCACCGGGCTCAACGTGGAGGCGAGGCCTCTGCTTTTATGAAATGTCAGTGAGCCAGCCGACTGCTCCTTTTCTGTCAAGACTGGATGCACCGAAAGTATTTAGGAAATAATCACAAATATGATGCCCAAGCACAATATAAATATCAGACATGGCGTCATTATAGAGTGATGTTATATCAGAATAATGCTTGTTGTCAAAGACAAATGCAGCTCTCTCTCGAATCTTGACCCAGTTACACTTATTGTGGCATGATAATTGCTGTTAAGTGTTTACTTGTATGATGGGCTTAGTTATCTTACACTAATCACAAGAATGGATTAAAATGGCATCTCAGACAATATATTATATCTCAGGGCTAACTATTTTGCATGTTTGTTTCTACTTCTTTTTTTTCAATCAATGCTGTCTTCTTGCAGATATGGCTGTAACATACAAAATAAATGAAAATCTAAACCAAAGGTCCCAATGACAATCAACCATCACACATAGAAAGAGCCAGACATTTTTACAATTTCTACATTTGCAAGTGGCTTTGTCCCAACGTTCATGAACTCATTAGTATCTTCTTTATTTTTCTTTTTGCCCACATTCTATTTAAAGCCCCATTCACTGCAGCGTCCGCAATCATTTTGGGATGACAAAAGAAATCTTAAACCATACAAGTGTGTGTACTACAAAGTTGAATTAATGTAATTAGTTAAAATCCAAAATTTAGACATAAAATAGCACCATACAGAGATGGTATTTGACAGTCTTTGAGGGCTGATTTCTTGAAATTACAACAAATGAATGACTGCAAGGACAGTTCCAATTAAAACTAATAGATTAATCACGTCCCCTTCTGGAGGAACTCTAATGAGGGAATGGATGACTTGCGAAATTAAATAGTCAGCATCTAATATCCGCATATGAAGTGTGCACGCCAGACGCGAAAGGATGGATGATAATGCAGCTTAATGGATCAGTATAAATACATTATTTCTACTAAATTTGCACTGCTCCTCATAGATTTAAACCACAAGTGGCAAAATCCAACACGCTAGCAGTCACAATGGTGGTGCAATGTATTTCATGTTTCAGAAACAACATTCTTTTTTTTTTATATATATAATTTAATTTGATTTTGTAAGTATTTTAAACAACAATGATTCCAATTTATAAAGTAGTTGCTGTTACAGTCTGACTTTTCAGTATTGGTCATTTTCATGTCTTGTGTTTTTGGCTGCAATTTGATTTTCTCCTTGCTGCAGCGTTGGCGGTCGGCGGGGGTTGTGACTGAACATTCTCAGAGCTGCTTTAGGGCACACCTGATTCCTTTTGCCACTCAACTCCTCCAGAAAAGTCTGCATCAGACTCACCACTGTCAGAAAATTCCTTCGAGTTCACTCTCTCCAGTGCTGTATTTTTTGTATTTGTTATTTTACTTATTTGCTGCCTGTTACTTCCTGGTTAGTCTGCCTTTTGCCACTGTTACCAACAGAGAAGTTTTCCTGCCTTTCTAGTTGAACTTGATTTGGGGCTTCAGCGGTTTGCCCTATTTCATTTAACTGCTAAAAGTGATAGTCCTCTGCTTTCATTTGATCCGCTCGTTTTTCTGGATGTAACAGGTGCCCACTTTCTGACACTACCGTCTGATTTGCAAAAGGAATAAGCTGACAAGAAGATTGAATTTGAGGTCATACAAAATTGAGGCTACCTCAGCCTTGCAAGTGATTTGAAAACTAAGGAAGGATGACAAACAAATATTCCCGTATTTGTATTTTTCCTTTTTGGACCATAATGTGTATCTATTAATCTGAAATACCTCTGATATCTAGGATATTATAAAAAAAAAAATGATTTATGTGATGATATATACGAATAAGTACTAAAAGCTTTAAACAGGATCAGTTGAAACTAATTCCTTACGAAGCGCTGACAACAGAAATGTACATCTTCAACACTCTTGAGCCGGAAGAGATTATCGTGTTTAAGATGTCATTTAAATCAGAAGAGTTGAGTTGACATAAAGCATTAGTCTGAAGCAGAATGGCTGAGAATTGCGACGAAAGCTCTACCATGGCAGTGAAACAAAACAAATTCTATGTCGCCTTGTCACACTGTGTGGACTGCACTCAATACCAAATACAATTGATAGCATTGAAACAGTAAAGCAAGTAAAAGTGTGACTAGCGTTAGCAAAAGTGGACTCACTGTATGTGCATTTGAATACCCTATAAAAGCCATTTGTGTGTGAGAGGGTCAAAAACTATTTTGTCGCATATAATATTTGTGCACGCTTGTATAAAGAGGTGGAAATGAACAAGGTACTATGTATTCAATTATGAAAAATGCAATCTTAAGATTACAGAACTACAGTACTTAATTTGGTCAGGTTTTTCATAGTCAACACTGCTCATACCTGGCATCTCGTCCTAAACTACATTCAAGTGACAAAACTTTTTTTAAAGGTAATTTCTAACAAGTAGTATGCATTTAATTCCTTTGTGTTTCTTAGCTTTTGACTTGACTTGGTTGCTGTCTCTTGCACATTGCTTTTGTTGAGAAACATCATTAATTAGCACCAACAATGGTCACCATTTTGATCAGATTTTGTTTTTGGGCGTTTTTCTCAACCCAGTGGAACAACATGCTCTGTGCTTGATAGTTTGGTTGATGGTAATGGTAATGTAAGTGTTTAAAGTTAAACCACGCTTCCTTCCTTACAGAAGGTTCTTTTGGACATGTAATTGGCTGAAGTAGAAGACTAGTGTATTATTATCCACAAATACAATATCAGCGTTTTCCTGTAGATAAGAAAGCCTTGATGCTATTTGCTGTTGCTTCCACAGAGGATATTAAAGTACACAATCTGATTTAAAAAAATAAAAAATAAAAAATCTACTCTGATGAAGAGGCTTTGCCAATCATGTACCGCTTTGTTGTCTGGCAAAGACAAGCATCACTAGCCTGGAAACACAATTAATTACGTACTCATGTTTTGTCCAGGGGGAAAAGCTTCTAATATGTTTTTCTGTTCAGTACCACTGATTTCTGAGGACCTTATGTAGCACTTGAAAACAAAAGATTGACAGCCACTGCCACTGGTTGAATGAATTGCATGGATCTAAATGTTCCATTTACATATCATCAGTCTGAGCCATCTCTGGGGCTTTTCATCATACGGGTTGCAGATTCTCCTTGTGCTTGTGTGGGTTCTCAGCAGGTGAACTCTGATTGTCATTGAAAACATGCATCTTAAATGGAGATTAATGTCTACTTAATGTAGGGATGTGCTGATCCGATCACGTAATCGGAAATCGGGCCCGATCACGTGGTTGCTGACTCGATCGGAATTGGATGTCGTTTCCCGATCAAGACTCGGATAAATAAATTAGGTTATTTTTACATTTTTTTTAATTAAATCTGGAGTTACGCTGTGGCACAGAGTGAGACTGAATTTTTCCACACGGCTATGTCTTTGGCTTTTCTATTGCCTGAATGCCATCGAGTGCGCTAAACAAGGAAATATCTGGTTGATAATAAGTCTTTTGTGTGGAAAGCGGAGATGGTGCGACTTGCACTGTGTGAAAGCTAGTGAGTATTTCATGTGGTAGAAAGGCTATAGATGTGTTGCATGCTTCCCCGCTGAATTTCACATTTCACCTGCTGGGACTCTGTATTGGTCGCCCTTCGAAGGGACCCCGGCACCTAGCCTAGATTAGATTAGCCTAGCCTAGCACGAATTCAGAGAGTTGGACGTCCATCGCTGGGTCACCAATCCCGCCAGGACTGGCAGTCTAGCCTAGTGCGAGTCCAGTCCCAAAGTCAGGATATGATAAGATTAAAGACATTTTGCTTGCTTGCCATTCAAACGCAGCCTTTTGTTTGTTGTGAAGTAGGCTTGATCCCCACCCCACGCAAATTTTGAGGGAAATAGTCTGTTACGTTTGTGCCATAAAAAGTTTAGTTTGTGTTTCTAGTGTTTTGCAGTTATTAGCAACTATTTTTTTTAGGTCATCCAGGATTAACCCAGCCCCCACATCTGTTGAGAAACATGACACGATTCGTATGTGGCTGTGTTTGTGCTTGTTTCAAACATATATGTAGCCTACTGAATTTTTTCTTTCCAAAAGTGAAACATTAGGTTAGGCTAACCTAATGTGTTAAGTAGCCAATTTGGGGTTAAGTAGCTTGCTTTAAAACGGCTACAGTCGATATTTAAAAATAAAGCTCTTGTGAAACAAATAATATACTGGTTAATAATAGTGCTTTGAGTAACTCATAGAAGTGCCAAGGGGGGGGGGGGGGGGGGCGTTAAATGTTTTACTGAGTTTAACCACTGCTCCACTTACTATAGAAAATTTGTTTGGGCTAGTTTTTTTAAAAAACAAAACAAAAAGTAATCATTTAAAAAAAAATAAAAAATCTTCTTAATAAAATGAGTACTCGGAATCGGCTTATCTCAAAATGAGGTGACTCAGACTCGGGTCCAAAAAAAGTGTGATCGGGACATCCCTAATTTAATGTCTATGACATGCTTTTGCAACAGGTACTCGTCAAAATTGACCAAGGTTCATGAATTACAGCACACTTTATTTACACACCTTTTTTAAAGCCTCTCTGAACTTAGCCTATTGTTGTAAGGGAGCAATCCTCACTCATGCAAATATGCCACTTTGTAGAACCAGTGCAGAAGACAGATTTCATGATGACCGTGGGCGGATCTAGAGGGTCGAATGAGGCAAACAACTTCTACATGTGGAAGTGAGCTGTGGAAAATAAAAGTGAGCACCCATTAGGACAAAGTATTTTCTTAAAAACAACAAGAACAAAAAAACTGCCATACATCGTTACCTAGCAACAAGCTACAACAACCCATATTTTTTTGGTATTTTACTTCACTTTGCACATGTAGAATTGGGTTTAAGAGGTCGTTTAGGCCTTTGTGGGATGGAACGCAGCTGACACCATGGCCAATTGAAGTGACTCCACACATTCCTATTAAAATCAGGGCGATGGAAGTGCACACATGCTCGACATTGCAAAATCAGAAATTGACTCTCTGGGATCTGAGAGTTGAGTTTGGCACGCACAAAGTGGCCTATTCACTAAAGGTTTGCGTCATCTTTTCACCGCGCTAAGCAGTAAAAATGGAGCAATCCGAGAGTGCCTAATTCACTAAGCACGTGCAGATGGGGAAATCCGTCACCAAGTGCTCTGCCAAACAGAATGCGCCACTGTGCGCCGGTGTTATTTGCGTGTATGTAAATTAGGTAATTTGCATGCATTTGACGCAAAATATGCCCACCACAATGCATATGAGACTCATTGATATGGAGCGTCTAATTCACTAATGCCAGCGCAAATAGCCATACCGCGTTTGCGTGATGCAAATAACGTTTTGGAAAGCATGTATTAACCTGACGCAACCTCGATCCCGGGATCATGACAGCAGTGCATGGCACGGTGCACCGTCAATCTCTGGCTGTTCACGCAGAGAGAAGAGAGACAGAAAGAGAGAGAGAGAGAGGGAAGTGGACATTCCTCAATGTTTGTTTAGGACAACGTAACCCGGGCTGATCGGCAGTGGCGGGGAGGCATTTCACGATCATTTTTACGTGCCAGATGCATACTGTACTGCCATGCCAACCTCTGAAAATATATTTCTAAAAAACTATCGCACCAATACTTTGTACTTTATGAATGAATGGGGTGGCACGGTGATCTAGTGGTTAGCACGTCCGCCTCCCAGTTCTGAGGACTCCTGTTCGAGTCCAGGCTCCGGCCTTCCTGGGTGGAGTTTGCAGTTCTCCCCGTGCCTGCATGGGTCTTCTCCGGGTACTCCGGTCTCCTCCCACATTCCAAAGACATGCATGGCAGGTTAATTGGGCGCTCCGAATTGTCACTAGGTGTGCGTGTGAGTGTGGAGGCGTGTTTATATCTGTGTGCCCTGCGATTGGCTGGCAACCAGTCCAGGGTGTCCCCTGCCTACAGCCCAGAGCCAACTGAGATAGGCGCCAGCGACCCTTGTGAGGAATAAGCGGTCAAGAAAATGGATGGATGGATGAATGAATGACGCCGTTGTCGTCCTCTCTGCTCTGTACAGCTTAATGGCGCTATAAACGCTTACTCTCGGTCCAACCTCGCTTTCCGATAATGTCATCTTTCTCACAACTGTTACTATAACAACCATTGGCACAAATCCATTGCCATGTGTGGTAAATCAGGTGCAAATTTGCTCCAAGCTGTCAGTTTTGTGGGCGTGTTTGCGCCGGTATATGATTAGAGCAATATCCTTAGGTGGGTAACTGGGCGCAGACTGCGGGTGCAGTTGTGGTGCAATATTTTGCGCTATTAGCGGACACAGTACATTCTTAGTGAATATACCCCAAAGAGTTGTATTATTGCCATAAGTCATCATCAATAAACAATGTCAAAAGCTTATCATAACTCTAATCAAGCCTTAATTATGTATAATTCATTCCCTCAGTCACTAGGGCATTAATTCTTGCAAATACAATCTAATCCCTTTGAAGAAGCTGTTGAAGACCAAGGGCAGTGTTGTGAGGAGGCAAAACCGCATCTATCACTTCCTCTGTCATAATCCGTCCCCCACATGTTTGAGGTTAAAGTGGCTTGAAACTCAAATAGCATCCATTGCTATTCTCCCCATCTCCGGTCTGTATATCACCATTAGGGTAGTGCTGCTCGGCTCATATGCACGCGAAAAATGGATTTAAGCACCATTAGTTTATTAGGCGCAAAAATGACATTATCTCCCCTCGATGTGAACTCCACAGCAGCCATTTGGAGATAAATTACGCCATAGCAACACCCCCTGATCTGTCAATCAATTTCCTTATCAGTTTTTCTCCCCTGGGTACTGCAATCAGCCATTCATTTCATGATTTAAATGAGTGTAAGTGGCTAATCCAGGCAGCGTGCTTGTAGAGGCATCAATCTAAATGAGTGTGAGATTCTCAAGTGTTTAAAATGTGAAAATAGAGGTTAAAGTCTGGTTAGGGAGGTCGCATGGGCTGGTGCTGCTCGGTGTACGATTTTTCAAATTGCCCTAAAGCCCAAAGTGTCGTTTTCTGTTTTGAAGAAGTAGTTAACAAGAAACATTGCGTTCCCATAGCCTGGAATTGGAAATTTATCATTGTCAGTAAATTTATGTTTATGAAAAATGAGTTGTGTTCTACAAATGCAAAGAGAATGTTGTCGTCTCCTTTAGAGCATTTTCATAAAATGTTCTTTACAGCTGCATATTTAGCACGAGTTTATGTGGTATATCAGCAACTGCGAGTGTGGTCTTGGCAGAATAAATTGGGAATGAAATAGTGTTTCTGAAGAGGTTTGCTGTACTCCAAATTGGAATCTCTCTTCTCATTGCTTCATTATCGCCATTTTCTCTTTGTGTCTGCTTGGAGGCTAATTAAAGGGGGACAGAGAGAGCCCGAGAAAAAGACCCCGCTGATGGAAATCCAATGAGGTGGAGAGCAAAATGAGAATGGAGGAATTATTAGTTGTCTTACAGTGCCCTTGATAAATACTGGAGTACCAGTGCCTTCCTAAAATGGATAAAAAGCACAAACTATGCTTGCTCTTGTAGCAGAGGATGACTAATCTGAGGGTAGGTGGAATGTGGAGTGTGCAGAATCCTCTTCATCTATTTGTTTGCATCTTAATGTGCCTCCTTTTTCTGGCTCAAATTCAGAGCATATAGGAAACTAACTTTCTAGAATGAATTCTTTTACCTCTCTTTCAATCAACAATTTGTGAATGTACTGTAAGTTTGTCTACAAAGAAACAGAATGAGCTTGAATTATCCTAGCATCTTCAACCAATTTACTTCCGTGCTCACCATAATGATCATTTCCCTCATCTGGTCATTGGCTTTCTGATGGATGAAATGTTCTCTGAAGTGGATGAGAAAAAAAAACAACAGCATGGTAATACAAGTGTACATGTTTCCAGACACGGATGTAATTCATATTCATACTACTGTTCCAAAATATGCCAACCTAGAGCAAGTTCTATTCCATCTAGCCCATCTGGGGTTGAAAAGATCCAGTTTAGTTAGTTTGACGGTAGTCAAGGATTCTCCTTTTTCCATCAACATTCAATATAACAGTTATTGATGCAAAAACATTATTAGTGTCGACAAGGACGTCTTCATTTGGAACAAGGCGTGTTTTCCAAACCAAGTGTTATTTGCTTTTAAATTTACCCAAGCGAAGAAGACACGTCAGTATTTTCGCGGCAATTTTATTTGTTTTGGAAGGTGACTTTCAATGGCAGTAAATCCAACAGTAATAAATCAATGATTAGAACAGATGAAATGCAGACACTGTAATATTGCTATGAGCCCATCTAAAATACTCTTACTGAACTATTCTGCACTTGGGTCTCAGATGAATGGTACACCATAGGTCAACCTGTTGATATGATGATAATGGTGGCACTTTTCTGGATTTTACCATTTAGCTCTATACATGATCTTCATCCTCTCAAAAAAATATCATTAATGCTTTGAATGATTGAATTAATTAATTAATTTTGGAGTTTGGTCCGAGCCCCTCGTTAAATGTACAACTATGATTCAACTACATCCATTATCCCTCTAAATAATTTCTGAATATTACTTGGGAGGTTTTCTTTTAGACTTTGCATGATACATTTTCTGTTCCAGTTTAAATGTGTATACGTCTATTAGCTTGAAAGCATTTAATGACCTTCTGTACAATTCTCATTGCATCACCCCACCTCCAACCCCTATTGTATAACTAATGGTTTTAAAGTGGTTGTGTATGCATTCCCTCATATTGTAGCTCCACACCAAAGCGCTAGTAAGACAATACTGTACAACATACCACATATAACCATCAGTTTGTTTTTGTCCACATTCAATAATAATAATAATAATAAATATTATTATTATTATTATTATTATTATTATTATTATTATTATTATTATTATTATTATTATTATTATTATCAACACCAAGATTTGCTTTAGCTTCTTTTCAGAAAAATAGATATTGGTGTCGTCACATAATAACACATTTAAAGGTGTTTGATACATTTTAAATACCATTGGTTTTTTGGGGTTTTTTTTACAAAATGAATAAGGGGACCAACACTGACCCCTGTTGGACGCCTCAGGAAATATCTTGGTATGATGATACAGTACAGTTTATGATTTACAAGCTGTTGTCTATGTGTAATCTAATGCAATATTTTAACCAGCTCACCGCTATACCTCTCATCCCCTCTTTCCACCCATCCATCCATTTTCTTGACCGCTTATTCCTCGCAAGAGCTGCGGGGGGGTGCTGGTGCCCATCTCAGCTGGCTCTGGGCAGTAGGCAGGGGACACCCTGGACTAGTTGCCAGCCAATCGCAGGGCACACAGACGAACAACCATCCACACTCACACCTAGGGACAATTCGGAGCGCCCAATTAACCTGCCATGCATGTCTTTGGAATGTGGGAGGAGACCGGAGTACCTGGAGAAGACCCACGCAGGCACGGGGAGAACATGCAAACTCCACCAAGGAAGGCCGGAGCCTGGACTCTAACCGGAGTCCTCAGAACTGGGAGGCAGACGTGCTAACCACTCGACCACCGTGCCGCCTCCCCTCTGTCCATTTACAATAATATGTTATGGTCAATGATATCAAAAAGATTATTATTATTATTTTCAAATCTATATATATATTCCTACTAGATATTTTTGTTGTTGCTGGTAATACAGTTAATTATTTCTTCCTTCAACTCTATTACTGCCATAGTTGTTGCTTTGGAAATCATTAACAACATATGTTTGCATTACTCAACGAAACTAGCCAGCCTTTCATCGGAATGTAAGAAAATATTTAGGTTGTACTCTGAAAAACATTAATACACAATATGAGAACTTTTCCAAAACAAAACAAAAAAAATAACAACCAACATAAAAGCTGTGACAAACCATACCATGTATTCTAGTGAGATACAAATCAGAAATTTCGATGCAAGGCGAGTTCAGTGTTCGGTTCACTTATTGTTCTTGGTCAATCAGTTTTAGATTTCCTTTCAAATCCAATGTGACAAGTGACCTTGTAAAATGGCTTTTGCCAGCATGCCCGCAATTGTTATTCCTGACACCGGTACAACGGGTGATCGCAGAGTCTTTCAGATTAGTCATTTACTCTTATGCAAGCGTTCACTCTATTAAAGAAACCATATGAATAGAATATGACCGTCTATGGATATTATTACTTTTTTTATGTACCTGGGTTGCAAAGAAAAAACAAACAAACACAATTGCAGTCTCAACACCAACAAAATATGTACTTTCTTTTATTTTTGTCCAAAGAATCTCGACCAGCAGTTTCTGTAAAGCTACAATCACAGAGGTAGCCACGGCAACCACATTTCAAGATGCCATGGACAAAACAAGATGGACATGAGACAATGTCAGAGGACAGTCAGCGATGTTCATGAACATCTGTGGTTGTACTGAGTCTTTTTGCTAAAAGGTAAGGCTTTCATACATTAACGACTGTGGTTACATCTTACAAAATCTCTTTTAGAGGTTCAAGATGAATACAAAAAAATACAATGAGCTGTCTAGTTAATGGGAATTAATTTGCAAGATCGATGCTATCGTGTATCTCAGAATGTAACTTTTTACATAACACACCTGCACCGTCACCCTTATCTTAGGAAACACTGGATATTTTTGCCCTGGTTGATGCAGGGCCAATTGGTTGTGCTTTCTGCCAGATAAAAGACATTTAGTTCCAATTCTCACATCACTCTTACAAATATGGCTTCTTTTCAGGAACAGATTTGAAATGACTCTTTCCAGATGGGCATCTTCCCCGCTGCCTACAAAACAGCAGTGGTGGCGCCCCTTCCGAGAAGTCATTTTCACCCCAACATTTTATATATTCACTCACCTGTATCCAACTTGTTGATTATAAATGAAATATTCAAATTAATGTTTTAGACCAAATTAAATTGTTGATTCAATAGAAACAGTATTCTCGAGCAATATCCATCTGTCTCACCCAGAAAAATGTAAAAGACTCTGTGTCCTGCTCCCAGCTAGCAAACTTCTGACGCAACATCAAATCTTGTTATTGAATTGAGGGCTGAGCACAACATTCAATTAGTAGATTAATTGATGATTCCGAATGTGGTTGATTGTGTGGAATTGATTCTTTAATTGAGGTTCAAATGGAGTGCACTCTACAATCACTAGAGGCACTGTTGGTTCAGTCGTGCGACTTTACCTGAGTTATGTTGCGCAACATCGACCACCACAACTCCTTCAGCGGCATTCATCTGCTCAAGATTTGGCATTGAAACAGGAGTTCAGAACATTCATAGAAAGATTCTTTTATCCCGCAAATATAATTCTCAAGTTAATATGAATGTTGTTATAGTTTGTTTTCAGTACATGTACTGTATGTACAATTACATGACAGACTGTTGTTATTTGTAAGTATTATAATCACTTGTAAAACTGAAACCAATCCCAGATGAAGAAACTACTGTCATGTCATGTAGCGTTGCGAGTATCAAACGCTGACAGCCTTTGCTCATATTTAATGTACATTTTTTACACGTAGACTAGGAAGTTTATAGTGTCATGTGATTTACAAAGTGCTGTGCTGGCTGATAAGAAAAAGCGAAGGGATGTGTTGTCAATGCACACGCGCGCGCGCGCGCGCGCACACACACAAGCACTCTTGGTTACATAATGATGCAGCAAGCAAATAAAAATAGCAGCTCAGGTTTGGGATCAGTCTTACCAGAAATATTTCAAACAATTGTATGCCTAGTTTGAACCGACGGAAAATACACTTTAGTTTATAACAGAAATACAACTGCACAGAAAGAATGAAATAAATTATAAGAGAAAATGAAGATTCTATGATTGAGTTTAACTAGCAACAGTGCCTTGCTTTAGTCACATGCATTTTTTTTTTATTGTCTGACATGGAAATACAGTATGTTCAATTTATGCAGATTAGTGTTGATGCCAAATACAAGAGTGGAATAAAAAGACTTGTATCTTGCCAAGTGCAGAGCGAA
The DNA here is from genome assembly GCF_051991245.1 of Festucalex cinctus. Taxonomy (NCBI): domain Eukaryota; kingdom Metazoa; phylum Chordata; class Actinopteri; order Syngnathiformes; family Syngnathidae; genus Festucalex; species Festucalex cinctus. The sequence goes on from NC_135414.1 coordinate 10,831,474, forward strand.
AGGAATCTCATGTGATTTATATCATTTGGGCTTGGAGACAGTAGCAGCTTTTTAATCACTGCACCATGCAAAAAGGGTTTGGAATGTATATCCATCCATCCATCCATTTTCTTGACCGCTTATTCCTCACAAGGGTCGCGGGGTGGAATGTATAGATGATTGCATAATACATTCAGATTAACAGACAGGGTTTGTTGGGTGCCATTGGCCAATAGGATGCTATACAGTGCGGTTGGGGGAGAAATAATGTGGATATACTCTATACTTTAAGGATAATTTAGTGAATAAGTAAGTAAATACTATTTTTCTTTTTTTTTCTTTTTTTTTAGTCATGGTGATAGTAGTTCACCTGTTTATAATTACATTGAATGTGTCAAACACGTGTTTTTTGAGTGAGCATTTCTCAATTTTTCTTTTTCTGCCCCCTTACAGCTTTTTTTGAAACAGTGTTGCATGCTTCAAATTGAAATTGACACAATATTTGGAAAAACAAAACAAAACAAAAAAACGGTAAGGTTCATTGGCTTGACCATTAAAAAATCGTGTCTTTCTTGTGCATTCAGTTGGAAGTAGGTTGAAAATGACTGTGTTCTGTTTTTTATTTACATTTTACACAAAGTCACAGCTTCATTGAAATTGGGCTTTGTGTATTGTATTTTTTTTATGTATGGGCAATTTGAAGGACTCACTTCTCTTTGCCAACCATTTTGCACTAAATTGTTTTGATGAAGCCTTGTTCAAAACATAAAAAAAAGCAACATCCACAAGTACTGCATTTCATATTCTCAAATAAATACCCTCGACATTTTTCAGAATCATACTTATAATACACTCATGGGCCTATTCACTAAAGGTTTGCGTCACCTTTGCACGGCGCTAACCGGTAAAAATGGAGCAATCCGGGAGCGCCTAATTCACTAAACACGCGCAGATAGGGAAATCCGTCACTAAGTGCAGTGCCAACCAGATTGCTCCACGGTGCGCCGGTGTTATTTGCGCGTATGTAAATTAGGTAATTTGCATTTGACGCAAAATATGCCCACCCCAATACAAATGAGACACATTGATATGCAGCGTCTAATTCATTAACGCCAGCGCAAATTGCCACATTGAGTTTGCGTGACGCAAATAACGTTTATGGAAAGCATGTATTAACCTGCTGCAACCTCGATCGCGGGATCATGACAGCAGTGCATGTGTCACGGTGCACGTCCCTTTCTGGCTCATCAGCAGAGAGAGAGAGAGAGACAGAGAGAGAGAGAGAGTGAGGGGGAAATTTTCTTTCTTGTTTTAGGACACATAACGTAACCCGGGCTGATCGGCAATGGCGGTGAGGCATTTTACAATCATTTTTACGTGCCAGATGTACTGTACGCCCACACAAACCTCTGAAAATATATATTATATTATATTATATTATATTATATTATATTATATTATATTATATTATATTATATTATATTATATTGTATTATATTATATTATATTATATTATATTATATTATATTATATTATATTATAAAAAAAACGATTGCACCAATCATTTGTACTTTATGAATGAATGACGTCGTTGTCATCCTCTCTGCTCTGTACAGCTTAATGGCGCTATAAACGTTTACTCTCGGTCCAACCTCGCTTTCTGATAATGTCATCTTTCTCGCAACTGTTACTATAACAAGCATGTTCTTGGTGCAAATCCATTGCCATGTGTGGTAAATCAGGTGCAAATTTGCTCCAAGCTGTCAGTTTTGTGGGCGTGTTTGCGCCGGTATATGATTAGAGCAATATCCTTAGTGAATAGGTGGGTAACTGGGCGCAGACTGCGGGTGCAGTTGTGGAGCAATATTTTGCGCTATTAGCGGACGCAGTACATTCTTAGTGAATATACCCCAAAGAGTACCAAGGAGTAAACAGTACCTAAAATATGCAGAGCCAAAACACAAGGATAAAATTCTAATATTCAGATTTTTTTTTTTCTTGATGGTTTCACAACAATCATCATCATCTGATGTGGTCATGCAGTGAATTAATTTGTTTTTATACAGTCGACAAACCTGCCAGTTACCATTCATTCACCTTGCCAGCAAAACAAATATAGCATGTAGAATTCATAGGGGGAAAAAACTGCTTACCATATCAATTCATTGCTGCATAATATTCTTCTTATTACTTTGTCATTCAGGAACTGTTTACAAAATTAGTTCTGAGTTGAGTTTGTGGGAATGTTTGCAATCTATTGCTTGAATTTCTTTTGGGAAAACAATTAATGAGTCTCATCACACTCAAGCTTTCCCAATACTATTCATCCAAACTCTTCTCAACTGAAGGAAATTGCCTGTTATTTTTCTTTCACGAACATGTCAAGTCTTCGTCGTAGTGTGGCTGCCTCTATCATTTTATCCAGCAAAAAGAGAATGATTGCTTTGGGGCCAACAAAGTTCCACAAAGTTGCTCAGTTATTGACTTTGCTAAGTCAACCTTTAACGTACAAATCCTTGTCACGCGCTTTTCCTTGGGGGGAGCTGCGTTGGTGACATGTATTCAGCTCACAGTCCAGCAGACATTAATTCCTCTCAATCTTCACACTCAATTTAGTCTTGAATGTTCCTGCCAATATGGCTAAGTCTTGAAATAAGCAGTGGCAAATTATACAAATAACCTCTTAATAGCAAGCAGTGCCTGAATTAAGGGAGCCCACCAGCAATTTGTGGCATGGGAATTGAGATGGAATTGCAAGTTCAATTATGTACGTGCATGTGCTCATTGAGCAGAGTCTGGAGGGCTAATAAGTATGAAGGCGCATGGCACCTACATATTTAGTCACTTACGTTGAGCGTTATTTCTTCTTAAAGGGGAAGTCAACACCCCCCAAACTTTTTTTTGGATAATAATATGTTCTATGCAGCCCCACTTGTCTAAATATGGTATACTGTTTAATATTGTGTTAGTGGAATATGAGTTATAGTTTTATCCATCTTAGGGAGCGGCCATTTTGCCACTTGCTGTCGACTGAAGATGACATTATGTTGTTGACATTGTGTTGCTCAGGTCTAATGCTGCATTCGAGGATAGTCGGAAGTCGGATATATCCGAGTTGGTTTTCCCCAATTCCGACCTGAAAGCGTTCGAGGCGAAAGCAAACAATCAAAATGACGGATAGTGGTAAATTGTTTTTTTTTTATTTTGGTTCTTTAAACTCTTTTTTTTAATCTCCAGCAAACTTACCTTCTCATAATTTTGCTTCATTGATTGTTTTTAATCTTATTTCATAAACATTCCATACAGTTCAGTAGTTCACCGTATGATTTCATGCAGGGAGATAGCTGCATACTGTCGCGTACGTTGCGTTACGTGAAGTTATGTCGAATATTTATGAATGAAGAAAGCTATCTAGTTTTATACTCAAGTAAATTGTGTTTTACAATTCACGGTCTGTGTTTCCAAAGGGGAAACCATTGTAGAGTGACATCACTTGTAGTCAGTTGATGAAGTCGGGGTCCTTCTTTTTTCCCGACTTCGCAAGTGAAATTTCCGAATTCAAGTGGGCGTTCCCGTACACACTTCCTGGTTTGAACTTGGAAAAGTCCGACTTCCAAACTATCTTCGAATGCAGCATAAGGTCACAACCAATCACAGCGCAGGTTCAAAAAACAGATGAGCTGTGATAGGTCATTGCCTGTGCCCTTAGCGACCGTGATGTCATCTTCAGTCGACAGCAACTGGCAAAATGGCGGCCCCCTGGAGTGGATGAAAACGGCTGGATTTTGCTTCATAACTCATATTCTACAAATGATGTCATGTTTAGACTGGTGAGGTCACATATAACATATTATTGTCAAGAAATGTTTACGGTAGAGTTCCACTATCGACAGAAAAGTGAGAACATTCTCGCTGCCTGTGCCTGTAATAGTCTTCCCAACATTATGTTGTGACCTTTTACAAGACTCAAGTCATGGCATCTATCAAAGGTTACAAAATGAAATACATAAGAGAAGGATGACATTTTAATCCCTTCAGAAATTGCATGTGAACGGCAGCGATCCTTGCATGAGTTTGCTTTTGATTGTCTTGCAGAAAAAGACCGATATAAGTGAATAGCTGAAGAATGTGTGGGCTGAGCAACATAATAGCTCCCCTGTCCCCAAAAGAGACGAGTTTGTTGATTGATTTCAAATCTGTTTTGTGCTTCTCTTCTACACGGCTGCAACAAGTTACATTACAATCTAAAGGGGGAAAAAATGTTTTATGCACTAGAGCATTGTTGCCGATCCTTGCCCTGTAGAATTGTGTTATTATATTCTGTTATGCAACAGGTCGAACAAACATTGCTGAGAGTTCTTTTCCAAGACGAGATATGAGCCAAATTTCAAAAGGATTGATCGTTACATTCTGTTGATTGTGTATATACTCAGTAAACTTTTGTTGAACATGTTCAGACTGAATTATTTAACAGGGCCAAATTCATGTTTGTAATGTTAGCAGGTCAGCGTAAAATAACCTTTCATTTTATAATCAAAACAAATTTATAGTGTTTTGGAAAATAGCTTTTTATTTACATGCAGCACAGCCAAACTGTGCAACTCATGTCACTCACTTTTGAAGTGGTTGTGAATGTTCAATTGACACCGATCAGTACCTCTGACTCAAAATGAATGACATTCGTGTATGTACCTTTTTTGGTTACCTACAATATTTCCTAATAGCAAAATCATATTTCGATATGAATTTGTGCACTGAGAAGATTAAATTGTTATACTGTGGGAAGGACACTCAATGAGCCACCATGTAAGCTTCAGTTATATAAAAATAAAATTGAAAACATTATGTACCATCATCTGTTCTTAATTCTGAACAAAATACACTTCTTTGTAATTATAATTTAAGACAAGATCATTGTATAAGAATGAACGTAGTTAGAGACACAATTAGTGCACAAGACAATAGCTGCTCACAAAGTTTGAAGCTTTTCAGGCAGTCAGAAATGTTGTAGTGTTTCACCTAATATAGATGCCGCTCAGCAGTGAGTATGTCATAAACTTATTTTAGATAGGCAGTGGTGTACTGTAGTCAGGGTATATGCGGGTATTCAGAGTACACCCACTTCTTTTTCAGTAAGTATTCAGTATACTCATTTGTGTGCATGTTTGTGTGAGTGAGTGCGGAAATTTTTTTTTTAAATTAAAAACACTCGATGGAGAAACCTTGGAAGGACAGCTTATTTAGAAGAGTTGTGAGGAGAAAAAGACCTCCACATAGGCTATTGAAAAATGTCATTCAGTAACTCTAGCTAGGGCAATGCACAATCCTATATGGCATAACGTCATAACATAGTAACTGCATAAAACTTAGCAAACATAAACCTCAAACATCATCATAAGGATATATCAACTACTAAATAATGACTGCAAAATAAGACTACAAAATACTTCTCATCATTAAGGACAACATAATAAAAGAAGATAATTCAATGATTCAATTCTATGACCTGCCTAAGCATAATAACGGTATAAAAATAATACAGCAACATCATAACAGTTCTAGTATGATATCAGCATTTATGATAATCTTCTGTACATGGAAATTGGTATATGATGAAGATCTGTCTCTATTTGCACTCTGCATAAAATAAGAAAAAGAACAAGGCTGCCAAAAAAAAGACTATTTTTATGAATAATTCACCACAATGTACCGCTATTGTTGAAATTTCAATCGGAACGCGTCAAGGTGAAACCCATAAACTCAAGATGGGAAATTCAGTCTCAAACAGCAATAACACTATACTATATGGCAATAATATCTAAGAGCTGAGTTGACAGTGACATTAGTTAATCTTGCTATCAAACCAATTGGCATCATTTCTGTCAACGATCTTTGAACTTTATGGAGAAAATTTTCAAATTTTTGAGAATGGTGAATTTTGAGGTCAAGAAATGTCTTTGCCCTCTCGTTCCAGGTGATGCACAGTTTGTTTTTGATTGAGGTTAATCTTCATGATAAATGGCAATACTATTGCACACCATTGAATGAGAAGATTAGTCCAAAAATACAATATTTGTGTGAATGTTTGACTCAGCAAATGACACAACAAAACCCATTTTACAAGTAAAAATAGGAAATAGACAAAACCACGAAGAAAAGCCAAAAGCGCTTTGAGTCCACATTTAAAGCATGTCATCTTACAACAGATGTGACAAACACCAAAAGACCGAGAAAGCCTGGAGATTCTCTCAAACAGGTACTGGGAATGATGCCCAGCTTCTGAAACAGACCACCGACGGGCTCGAAACGAGGAGACATGGCATCCTCCTCTAATCTATTGGGAGGAAGGAAGAAGAAAGTGTTCACTTGGAGCAGATGGTGACATGTGCCGACATGAAAAAATTAAACGTAAACTAGGTAATCTAGGTTCCCTTTAGATCTTAGAACAGAGGCATAAGGAGAGTGAACCAGTGATGTCGCTGTTTTGAGAAACATCAGTACTGAAAGCAGCTGCGCTCTGCTTTGATTGAAGCTAAGTAGTACCCAATTCTGTTCAAAAGAAGTCAATATAAACCAAAAAAAAAAAACCTTTCAAGATTCCCTCCATTCAGTCACCACTATTATGAGTTAGAAAGTTTTTCCGCCACAGAAACTTCTGAGGATGGATTTGCACTGCATTGTTAAAAGGGCACGGGATTGAATATCCTCATAATCAGAATCAGGACTCTATCATATATACTGTAGATAAAATCAGGTAATATCTTTCAGTGTGAGGCCTATAGGAAGAAAATCTTAATATCTACATATCTCTGGCAGGCAAAGAGAGTTCAAAGTGAGGTGATTTCAGGTGACAGGAAGTAAAATATGGGCTCATTCTGACGGAAAGGCATACGAAAACATGATCTAAATCTTTCCACCGGGACACAAGATGGGTCAAATCTCCCCACCCACCCACGTGACATTGCTGCATCTCTAATTAGGTGCTCTGATTGAAGCGCTAGAACAAGTTCCATCTTTGCCGTCCTGGCAAACGGTTAAGGGAAGGAGTCAAACTCAGTGTGGGTGTGTGTGTGACCTCTGCTACTCATCCTGACTCTCCAGCTGTCAAGCCAGCAGATGCCCCAACAAAAATGATGCTGAAAGTGGCTGCCAAGCTAGACGCCCTTGCTGCCATCGCGGGCGCGTTTGCCAGTGTGACTCACTAGAGACATTCAATAAAAGATCCAAGAGGTTGCCTCTGGATACTGTGCTAGCCAGTGCGGAGACATCATAAAAAGATGTGGGGAGGGGAAGATCATAGTGGAGGATAAAGAGATGCCCCCTATCCAAAATGCTGAGTTCCGGTGACCAATGACCAGGATCGCTTCAGCATGCACAGAAGCAGCCACCGCCAAGGTAGCGCAACTCGGTTGGAGTGCTCTGATCCTCGGCATGACTCACAGCAGGTGTTGGTGTCAGAGCTCAGCAATGCTGTGGTGGGAGGGGCTGCAGACTCGGAGGGTTGAGGTTTTTACTTGGCCCTTGATTGTGTGCTATTAAATACTTTCATTCAGTCATTCGTTCATTCATTCAATCATTCGCTCAACTGCTTATTTCTCCTTTATCATTCTGCACAAATTCAGTACGCATCAAAAGATGTGTCTAGGCCCAATTCAGTTCATTTTTTTTTCTTTTCATTATTCTGGGTTACCATGGTAATGCAATCCCCACCCCACCCCCCCCCCAAAAAAAAGACTGATGACAAAAAAACCACAATATCCCATTAAAATCAACAGGGGGTCATTTCAAAGGCGACCACACAATTCCCTTTTCCAAGCCATGCTGCACTCGCATACAGTAACCAACAGTCATATTTTCATCTCTTTTTGTTAACATCCTACTATCCTTCCCATTATTATCTTGGTGCTAAAAAAAAAGAAAAAAAAATGGGGTGGGAAAATTTCAAAATAAAAGCCCCAAATTATGATTTTGGGGCTTTGACTTCTAATTTTAATTATTTCATCCATTCAAATTGTTCCAACTTTAAACTGTTCTGCATATTTATCCATCCATCCATCCATCCATCCATTTTCTGAACCACTTGCTTCTCACAAGGGTCGCGGGGTGTGCTGGAGCCTATCTAAGCTGGCTTCGGGCAGTAGGCGGGGGACACCCTGGACTGGTTGCCAGCCAATCGCAGGGCACACAGAGGCGAACAACCATCCACACTTACAAGCACACCTAGGGACAATTCAGAGTGTTCAATTAACCTGCCATGCATGTCTTTGGAATGTGGGGGGAGACCGGAGAACCTGGAGAAGAGCCACACAGGCACGGGGAGAACATGCAAACGCCACCCAGGAAGGCCAGAGCCTGGACTCGAACCCGAGTCCTCAGTACTGGGAGGCGGACGTGGTAATCACTCATACACCGTGCCGCCCAGCATATTTATTTATTTATTTATTTATTTATTTATTTATTGTAGAACTACAGTAAAAGCTCAACACTTTTTTTTTGGATTTTCTCTCTAATTTTCACTTTTTTTGGGGGGGACTAATTCCAACCATTCAGGTCATTCTTCTCAACCCCCCACCCAAATTTCTGATTAAAATCCCTAAATTAAAATTTGGGGGCTGGGGTTGTGGGGGCTTGGTTTACCAATAATTTCAACTTTTTTTTTTTTCCAATTCTAACCCTTACAACTCTAAACTGTTCAGCATATTCCTATTGACTTTTTTTTTTTTCAAAATAAAAGCCCAAAATTAACATTTTGATGGTTTTACGGTCCACCTTTTTTAAAAGCAGCTTTCAGACAAGCAAAAGTCAGCAGTCCCATTCAAAACATCCATTGGACTGCTTTTTAATGGTAAATGGACTGCTTTTTAAATAGCGTTTTTAACCGCACCGTATGGTGCCCAAAGCGCTTTGCAACGCCTCACATTCACCCATTCATACACAAATGTTCGGCTGCTGCCACGCAGGGTGCTGCCAGGTCCATTGGGAGCAAATCGGGGTTCAGAGTCTTGCCCAAGGACACTTTGACATGGTCATCGGGTGAAGATCAAACCCACAACCTCACGGATGGGAGACAACCACTCTACCACTGAGCCATGCCGCGCAGGTTGTTCTTGTTATTAAAATCGCGAGGCTGTTCATGAACCTTAAGCTTGTGAACCGAGGTCATTTTTCCTCAAAGATTTTGGACAACAACTGGCCAAATTGTTCGCCAAATGTGTCATTCTTAATTCAAGGTTTAGTTTACAAAATACCTACTACACGGTGTTTCATAAAGTACATTTTATTTCAATTGTTGGATGGATGGTATTAACGTGTGCGTATCTCTACAGATGCATGTTTTGCTAATCGAAGTTGGATGTAACAAAATTTGCTCTGACCAACCAATCAGAAGATGGAACGTAGCTGACGTCATCAAGGACCAGCATTCCTATGAGGACAAATTCAAAATCCGAATCAACCCTATTGCTAATACGGTTTAATTTCCATGGTCCAGCATGTCTGCATCTGAAGGTCCTTAAAAAATTCTGATTGGAGAAAAAAGAAACTGATATCCACATATGTAATGGAAGCAAGTGTAGCCAAGAGAAACCCTACATAATTCAGAGAATAGAATGAATAAATTTCATGGGAAAAAAAAATATTACAATTGAGGTCATAAATATAGATCAGTGCTTCTGGTAGTGTTAAAGTCAGCAAAGAAGGTCTTGCTAGCCCTGACCAACCATTACTGCTCCTCTGACATCTTTTGAACGATTATTCTTTCCCCCTGTGAAGTCAATCAGATGTTATTCTCAGTGGCTAAAGAAAAATGTATCGCTGATTGATTGTTAAACTCAAGGTGGGAGTCAGGGCGGCGATTTAGGTCATTCAGTTCTGCACTGACTTGCGCATAAATCAAGTCATCTCAGAGGCTAAGCTTTGCATGAAGTAGGATAACAGAATACTAAGCCACCTGAAGCAACGTTAGTGCCACTCTCCTTTGTCCATCTCCTTGATGTTTGGTACTAACGTACAAGGCTATTGATGTACAAGACTCTCTTTTGTGTCTTTGAAAGGCAGGCCGTAAATTAACTGCAGCGTCTAGCTCATCAAATCAAAATGAGTGCAGCAACCTTGAGAGGAAAGCCTATTACAATTTCCGCTATGGTTTTTTAATAGCATAAAGCAAAGTTCACACCATGTACTGCAATTGTAAACACATAAATGCACATGCTAAATATTTATCTTTTGTAACATTAAGCCGTAAAGAAACATTGCATGATCAATGAACCAGTTACCATCAATGTTGGCAGTAACACAACATGAGCGGTGTCCAGGGTGGTCCAATCATTGTTATGGATCAATAAAGTAGGTCATCTGGATTCTCCCTAACAATGGCAGAAACACTGTTCTATCATTATTAAAGCTAGCAAACAATCAAAATGATTCTAATGTGGTCGTGTTATGGCAGAATTACAACAGTCCAATATTGTTTTATGGGATGAGTGAGTAGAGCTTAGCTGCAGGCAAGGACCTGACTCGACGGACCGACAGAGGATGGTTGCGCTTACAAGACTAAACAGTCTCAACTGTGACATGTACAAACAGTTACAGCCTGGGGAATGATGAGGGTTAAACATCACACTGTACATAATTAGAATCATTTGTTAATGTACCCTAAATTATTCTGCAATGACCAACATGAGACATACTGAACCATGATCTATGCTGGACCATGTCAGTGTCATCTTAACAAAACGGATTGGATGTCTGCTATTTTTTTTTTGGGTTGTTTTTTGTCATTGCAATTTGTCTTCCAACAGCAATGCAATAAATCACGCAGACAGCAGAAATCATTAATCGGGTGAAATTATTTGGAGAAATGGTTTCTATGTTTGCACTTGAGGCACAGATGAGATGGCAGATAAAACAGGATCTATAAAAGTGAAACCAAGTCTGCTGAGGATAGATAGATAGATAGATAGATAGATAGATAGATAGATAGATAGATAGATAGATAGATAGATAGATAGATAGAAAGAAAGAAAGAAAGAAAGAAAGAAAGAAAGAAAGAAAGAAAGAAAGAAAGAAAGACAGAAAGAGGCGCTATATTTGGTCGTCTTTGTGAAAGTACAAACCCAGTATGTTTATGTGCTCTGTTGTGACCTCCACATTAACTGTGACTTCTTCCTCTGAATTGATCGAGGGCTATATGAATGAATTTCATAAGGAATAGCGGGACTAATTCATCAATTATGCAGTCAAGCCTGCCTATAGTAGGAATGGTGGTTGTATTGACGTGTTCTTTCTGCTCAGAAGTGTGTCAGTAGTGCCACCACATGGAAAACCTTGAAAAATGACTTCTTGCAGCTCACATTTATAATTGTACACAGATTGTAGTAGTCAGTCCCAATATAAAAGATTATGTAATGTTTTCTTTTATTTATTTGCTTTTTTTTTGTTTATGTCTGACAGAGAATACAGATCATATATGTACAGTATATATTGTATTGAATGCAATGCCAAAGCCACAGCCAAAACAGCAAAAAAAAAAAAAAAAAAAAAAGTTTCAGCTTATTGTATACGGCGTTTCACTTCATATAGGCCTACAAATATTAATTTAAAATGTAATATAGTCACTGTAATCAATTAACAGTGTGTGAATGGCAAATAAGTACAAAACAAACAAGAAAATAAATACATTTGCAGGGAGCTCTCTTATCCCTTAAGACTCCCATCTATCTCATTTCTTCTGCAGCCATAGCCAGCGTCCCATTTGGGGTGCGCTAACCCCAATTAGCCATGAGGACTCATGTCAAGTCAGCACCGTCTGCACTCTGCACCCATAACAGACCCACGTGCGCTTCCAAAGTGTTAGCAGGGAAACCAGCAAGGTCGAAGGCGCTCATCTGGTGCTCCTCCTCAAGCTTTCCAAGGTCTGCAGGAAGGAACGCTGTGCCTGATCCTCCTCCAAAGTGGAGCAGTCGTCCTCCTCCTCTTGGATGATTCCACACTGGAGGCAGCGGAGGCGAGGTTCACGTTGTCCTGCCCTGCAGACACAAGCCGTGGCCAGAGGCTGGGGGAACTCTTCCATCACTAGAGGCAGAAGATGGGCAGGGATTGTGTCCATGCGGGTCACCATGGTGAACTGATTTGAGGACAGCAAGTTTGACAAAAGCTTGTTTTTGGAGGATCGCTGGTCAGCTTACAGTCCTCAGTTTTGTACTTCAAGCAATACCAAAAAGATGACGGCAAAAAAATATAAAAAATGGATGAATTTAATATTGAATCCAACGTGTGTTTGTTGAGAGGTGATTGAGGATGTCCTGTCCCCTCTCTGAAAATTGGATTTCTCGCAGCATATGAGCAAACTGTCCACGATTACCAGTGAGCCTCTCTTTATACACAGCTCTGCAAACCACCCATTTCTTCCTATGGGCATCCCCCCACGTACAAAGCTTCTCTCACTCCTACATCCTCTGCGATGACACACTTCCGGCAGTTTCCATCCCAGTGCACCGGAATTGTCTCTCAGAAACTGTTGGCATGGGAACCAGACGGCGATGCTTGGCAGGAAAGAGGCAGAACAGGAAAAGCAACAGATTTGTATGGGCAGTGGAAATGATGATGAGTGGTATAATAATAATTAAAAAAAAAAAAAAAGGTTATTAGCAGAACTCACTAAAAGGAAACACTGTAGAGATGTGCAAACTGAATTTTAATATTATAGCTAATCAAAGAATCAAACAGATGGATACTGAATTCTAAAAACATGATCCATGAAAATGAAGATAATATACTAATGATTTAAACCAGGGGTGTCAACTCATTAACTCATTCACTCCCAGCCATTTTCTCTGAAGCAACTGCCTTCGCTTCTGAGTGTTTTATTGGATTTTGACTGGTTTTGAAAGGGCCACAGAATATTGTGTTCTATTGCCATAAAAACATACCGACCAAAAGAAAGATTAGTCTCTTCTTTCATCAGGAAAAAAAGTATTTCTACTATAGTATAGTATAGTATAGTATTTCTAGTATAGTATCTAGTATTTCTAGTAAAAGTATTTCTATCTGCTTCCATTTTGCAGCAATCAGCATTAGACTATAGCTAAGTTTCAGCATTATTCACAAATCTGGTTAGAACTGTTGGGAAATCAGCTTGTTTGCAACATGGCCCAGGTTGATCTCTTATACTCTGCTGCCACCTGCTAGCCGTTTTTGTAATTACTATCACTTCTTCAACCACTCTCTGCAGTACAGTACTGCATCAAATCCTTCTGTATGCGCTAGCATTAAAAACATGAAAACGTATAAATATGTCTTTGTGACACTTAAAGCATTTAAAATAGTACGTATTTATACATTTTTGGGAGCAAATTAGTTAACAAAGTGCCCACCGAATTTGATCTAAAGTGGGCCGGACCAGTATGTCCATGGTCTAATAACGTAAAAATAACGACAGGTAAAAATATTTCCTTTTTTCCCCCGGTGTGAATAATTCTGAAGTATTTATTATTTAATTAATAATTAATTTGTAATTGAAAAAAAAAAATAATAATCCATCCATTTTCGTAGCCGCTTTTCCTCACAAGGGTCGCGAGGGGTGCTGGAGCCCATCCCAGCTAGCTTCGGGCAGTAGGCGGGGTAAACCCTGAACTGGTTGCCAGCCAATCGCAGTAAAATTAAATAATTATTTAAATTATTGCAACATAATATGAAAATGAGTCCCAAATTTTTGCATCAAGTCCTGCACAACAGCCAAATTCATGAATGTGATATAAATGGTGCACAGTGCACCATTTATAGTGTGCAGTGGACAAAAATAGCAATAGTTAATGATAGTGAAAAATTTCAGTTTGTGTTTTGGTCCCATTAGCCAGATTGGACATCCTGGGGGGCCAGTTCTGGCCCGCGGGCCATATATTTGACACCCTTGATTTAAACCATTAGAAGGAACAATGATTGTTATCACTTGCTACTACACACGTCATGTTTAGCTGTTATTTCATGCAAATATGTTTTGTGTAGGTGTTATATGCATTCTATAAGAGGGACAAATGTCTGTCGTGACATAACAGGTTTGAATGTGATGGAAATGGGTCACACAAAAATAACAGTTGAACAAAGTGGAACACATAGTCATGCTTCTATGAAAAAGGTAGGTTACTAATACAAAACTGCAGTTAATGTCTTGTCTTCAAGGTTAAGTAAAACCCAAAAAGCACAGCTCAGCTTCAGGAAACAGGTGAGCCGTGATTAGCCGTTACCTGATCCCTGACCAACTGTGATGTTTCGGTCGACAGCTAGTGGCAAAATGGCTGGCCCGAGATGGATAAAAACAGGTGGGGCTGTAATTAGTTGTGAATGATTACCTAACAAACAATTTATGTGGACAGTCTTATAATAATCGATTTCCTGGCCATGTCACACGTTTATTGCTAGGCAGAGACGAATGAAAACGGAGGCAAATAAAAGTTTCAGACTCATCTCAAAATGTACACACCAGTGTCTTAGCACTTTATCTTTGTGACAGTGTAAACACTATTTGTGGAGGATTTTAGCACCGCTGTATCATCTCAATCCCTGGACCAGGTTGACATTTTAAAGGTCGCGCTGCATTTTCAAGAAGCTTCTTTCAACTGCTTTCTGCTCAGAGAAAATAACATTCACGGTTGTTATTTTCCAGCAACAAAACCCATCATATGGTCTCATATTTGTCCTGCCAGCTGGAGCAAAATCCACTGATGCCTTTTCCAAGTGGTCTATTCCCACAGCAACAAAGCAGGGACACAATGAAAATCTGGCAATTTTCAGATACAAATTACAAAACACACACAAAACAGGACCAGCTCTCTTTTTTTGGGGGCATGCATCCTCCCCACCCCCCCTTTTACCAAACAACTTTTCCAAACATGAATTTTACATGATGGTGGTTAATTTCTTAGGACATTAAAAACAATTCATTTAATTTCAGCAAAATATTTTAATACATTTATTTCTTTACAGGCCAAAGAGGTTTACTGTGTAACACATTTCAACAATGATTGGCGTTTATAATACTAGCACCGAGTGACAACAGATAATTTAACCTCAATGTGTCTTTGGATGCTTGCTTCCATTAAAGAGGACACAACTGTGCATATGCACATGTATATTCACGAGCCACATTGGCTGTACTGGCACAATCTGATAGATGTAGAAGATACAAATACCGGGGATGTTTTGGTTGACAAAGTCAAAGCTGAATACATGAAAGTGTTTATTATCCTGCTTAATGTGGTGTAAAACTGTACTGCACCATATTCAAGGCTGTTAAACTCTTGATTAGGAATTTGTATTCATTTGATTGTGAACATGTATCCAATGTTGTTACTCATGTTTTCATTGGTTTGTCAGATAAACAGTAAATGAGATCAAACATCACATTTAAGGTCAAGACGAGAGTAAGGTCAGTTCATAAGCATAATGGAGAAAAAAAAAAAAAGCGTACAGTGATTTTGAATCAGTGAAGTGTACTGACACTTTACAAAAACAGAAAGATGTAATTATCACAAGACAAAGCCCTAGATTAACTTTTAAAAGCATTAAGTGTTTTGTTAGGAATGGTGGGAACGTAAACATGACATTTTAATCCAAAATATTTCTCATACAGCTGCATGTTCAGTCTATTCATATCCTCTTATTAGGAGTGTTAAATGTAGCGTAGTATCTATAGTAGAGAGATGTAAATTTTGAGAATTTTTCAACTGGTTGATTAAAGCTGAAGATTAATGCGCAGCAGAAGCTGCCTTGCATTATCTATGACTTGCGCTTTTTGAGGGCAGGGGGAAAAGAGTGATTTGCTCCACGGCAACTGTCAGCTTTTCCTCATCATGGTCCACACCGATGACGATGATGACGGTAGTCAGACGAGGCACGAGCACAGCTGGTCCGCTCCCGGCCGCCGCTGAGCTAGCCCTGCTTCTGCTTCTTGAGGTAACGAGCACGCTGGGACAAAGCCACTCCCATCACGTGTCTGCTGAGAATGCTGGCGGGGAGCAGCGCTGTAGTCACCCAGCCCTGCAGAGAGAAATTACATGGTCAGCTGGTGGCATTTGCAAATAACAAATTAACATTTGTTAATGACTCTCAATCTGCAGGAGGAGCAACTGTTGCGACAAGGTTGCTTTTGTGGGTAATCCAAAACAGTCCATTTGTTTGGACTTTTTCTTGTTGTGATGTCTGTTTCCTCTAAAAATTAAGAACCTCTTTGTTTTCATTTGACAGTGTACTCTATTTGTGTTTCAACCTTTTCTTTGCGACTTTTTTTTCATCTGAACGCTGACAACACTGCTTCCATACACTATTTGTACTTTGCAATAAGAGACCAACAAATTGAGATCAGTGAGCAACAATTAACTAAAATCAAAATAAATGATTAACAATACAACACATTATACTGATTTAAAATTGGTTTCATCAATGATTTGCATACTGTGTAAATAAATCAATCCAGACTAAAACAAATTTTGTATCTCGTAGGGGTGTCGGGCAATTACAATTTTTAACTCATATGCTCCCAAAAATGTATAAACACGTTTTTTTATTTTTATTATTATTATTAAATGTTTTTTTAATGTTTAAGTATCCCCAAAAACGTTTTTTGTTTTGTTTGTTTGTTTGTTTTTTATGCTAGAGCATACAGAAGGCTTTGATGCAGCCCCTCAAATGCAAAGAACGCTGGCAGAAATGGTAGTTATTACACAAACGGCCAGTAGGTGGCAGCAGAGCAAAGGAGCTCAACCAGGGCCATGTTGACAAAAAGCTCAATTACAATTCTAAATCGATTTGTTAAAATTGATTAAATTTAGCGATATTCTAATGCGAATTGCTGCAAAACGGAAACAGGCAGAAATATACTTTTTTTTTTTTTCCCAATGAAAGAAGAGACTAATGTTTCATTTGATAGGTTTCATGTATTTATAGCAATAGAACACAATATTCTGTGAGCCTTGCAAAATCAGTCAAAATCCAGTAAAACAGTCGGAAGCGAACAGGA
Organism: Festucalex cinctus; assembly: GCF_051991245.1. NCBI lineage: Eukaryota > Metazoa > Chordata > Actinopteri > Syngnathiformes > Syngnathidae > Festucalex > Festucalex cinctus. The sequence continues at coordinate 10,848,467 of NC_135414.1, forward strand.
TTGCTTCTGTGAAAATGGCTGGGTGTGAATGAGTTAATAGTAATTTATCGTCTGACATCAACAGTCACGATTAATCACAAATTTTAAATTTTCATACTCAACATAAAAGTGGGGAAAAAAATGTTAAGTAGAAATATCATCTTTAAGTTTCTTTAAGTCATTTTAATTAATTTCATTAATTAATTTCATTAATTAATTTCATTAATTTCATAAAATTGAGTTAAAATTAAAAAGATGTAATGTATTGTAAAAAAAAACAAGTGTGATATTGATTTGTGTCAAGGTCATTTTTTTGCCACTAGATGGCATAACTGCATTTTGTAAGACGGTGGTGACAGCTCAGTGCATTTTTATTTTCATATTAAGAGCTATCTAATCTTTAACATGAAATAACTTGTGAAATTCTGCACATTTTTAAAATTGTAAAATACAACTAGACCTCAGTCTCCACAAATATATATATTATTATTCAATTTATTACTGCTCAATTTTGATTATAGGCTTTCCAAGTAAGGGGCAGCCATTAATCGCACATTAAAGGGATCGTTCGGCTTTTTTAACATGAATCTCAATTTGATCCTCACCTCCCGTGTGTGCGATCAGCACTGAGTTACCCCTGACAGCGTTCTGTGACACGAGTACTGGTCCGGCGTTGGACGAGAGGAAAATAGTCCAGCAAGCTGGCTGGGGTGTCGGAAATAAAGCGTTTTTCTTCTAAAAACTATTTGTTTTCAAAAGCGTGATACATTTTCATCACAATACTCCTTTTCTGAAAAAAGTCAGACGCCATTACCGCCAGCCACTACTTTTCTGTTCGCTCGTATCACTGCGCGGCGCCCTGTAGAGCGCTAACCGACGCACTGCAGCCAGCTAGCTGATACTTCCGCCGAAAAGGCAAACAACTTCAGGCGGAAGGATCAGCTGGCAGCAGTGCGTCAATTCGCTGTCTACAGGGCGCTGCGCAGTGATACGAACCAACAGAAAAGTAGCGGCTGGCGGTAATGCCGTCTGACTTTTTTCAGAAAAGGAGTATTGTGATGAAAATGTATCACGCTTTTGAAAACAAATAGTTTTTAGAAGAAAAACGCTTTATTTCTGAGACCCCAGCCAGCTTGCTGGACTATTTTCCTCTCGTCCAACACCGAACCAGAACGCGTGTCACAGAACGCTGTCAGGGGTAAGTCAGTGCTGATCGCACACACGGGAGGTTAGGATCAAATTGAGATTCATGTTAAAAAAGCCGAACGATCCCTTTAAGAAAAATTAGTGGTGTTAGAAGGAACTTTAAATTAACGCACTAATTTTGCCACACCTAGTATCTAATCTTCTAAGTCAAATATTGATTTTCTGGTTACAAGTAACTTTCGTGAGCTGTGTTGCAGTGGCGGCACGTACCATGATGGCATGAGGCAGGTAACCATTAGTTTGCGTCTGGAGGCCCACAGTGTTGAGCTCAGCGGCGACGTAACGCTCTGGACTCGGCTTGTCCAGCGTGGCCCTCCGGATCTTGCTCAGCTTCGTTGCCACGAAAAACGGCAGAACGCTCTGCGGAAAGGGAATTTTCAGGGTCATATCAAATTAACAATGTGTCTTGTTTGGAATATTTTCTTTAGTTTTAAGTCACATGAAAAATATGAAATCTCTCAGTTACAGCTATCTAAACATATTGAAAGACTTTCAAACAAAACAGATTTGTAGCAGCTCTACCTGAATGATGATCCCTTTGCTCTTGTATTCCGCTTGCAAGCCTCGTGAAAAGAAGTCCACAAATGCCTATAAAACACATCATGGATTGCTTGTAAATTGCAAACCGTGGACAAAATTGAAGGTACCCCTCCGTTAATAAAACAAAATCCATAGTGGTAATAGAAATAACTTTAACCAAAGTATATAGTCTCCCAGAAGCTTTGTAGCTTGTCTATAATGTTCTTCTAATCTCTAGCAACAATTCTTCCTCGGGTCCCTGCTTAGTGTCGTACACACCATATCACCAAAAAGCACAGCGACTACTTGTCGTCAGACTGATTGATTACAACTTTTAAGACACCTGTCATGCTAATTAGAGGACAAACCTTGTTTGAGCAAGTCCCTATGGTCAAATTATTTTCAAACTTTTGTATGGGTACCATCATTTTTGTTTCATCATTTTAAAATAATCACATCCATTTTCTTAGCTGCTTTTCCTCACAAGGGTTGCCAGAACGCTGGAGCCTATCCCACATTGAGCCACAAGTACAAACCAATATCTGATTGTCATTGGTTAATTGTTATTATATTTTGTTTATTATAATTGTGTGTTTTTCTTTCATTGAAGAGTACCTATAATTTTGTCCATGTGTGTACGTGATTGCTAACAAATAATAATAATAATAATAATAATAATAATAATGAGTCTTTTGCTCTAAAATAACCCAAAAATTGGTCTTGGATGAGGCAGTGTTTGCTGTAGTCTTGACGCATTTAATATGTGATCAATGACTTGATATTTTTAATTATATATTGATCGCTCAACTCATCTACCCATCCATTTTCATGCTGCTTATCCTCATGCTCTTTCAATCTAATATGTGCTTCAAATGTCACACACACATAACGTCTTAACACGTAGGTTTCATCTTGTTCCACTCTTAATCTATGACAAAGAGTAAACCATTTTTCCTCCTTGGAAAAGAAGTGTTTGTTCTTCTTCAATTTGGAGTTGAGAAAAGCAGGAACAGGACATATTCTTTTAAATACTCTAGCGGCAAGACGTACGAGTCGATTCTTGTGTGTATGCGCTGCTCTTCTGTCAAAAAAAAAAAAAAAAAAAAAAAAAAAAAAAAAAAAGTGTGAAAAGTGGATGCCAAAATGTTTTAACGACATCTTCAATAATATCATTATATTTAACATCCAATGTCACATATGAGCTGGAGGCTTACCTAAATGTCTTTGGGTGAGAGGTAGGGTACATCCTGAACAATTAAATGTTTACAAAAAATAATAGACTGTTAAGTGTAATTCTTTTCCTCCTGCAGAGTCAGTTCCAGGTAGTGTAGTTTGAGCCTCCAAATTCTGATAAAAGCTCCCACAAGCCCCTCCTACTTTTTCTCCCTCAGTGCCGGAAGTAACAGCATGAAACAGTTCATCACCAGTAATGAGCTTTTTCTTGTTTTTTGAAGGGACTTGTAAGCACTTAACAATTTGCCTCTTTGAAGTTAATGACGAGAGGCCTGCCACGGGGGAGGGGTGAGCAGTTACAGGGAGATTATGGAGGGAGCCGGCAAAGAGCAACAACTGCACTAACTCCAGCATAGTTGCCTTTTTGTTCGATTAATGTGCACTGTCCCCCCCCCACACCCCGCCAACAAACAAACACACACGGTGCCAGTGGTTACCCCTAAGGACAACATGAGTAGCCTGCCGGTCTGTTCTAAAAATAGCTCACCAGAGATGAGACATTGACTTCTAAGAATTAAAACCAAAGAATAATAACATTTCTTTGGTATATGGAAAATATACCAAATCTTTTGTATTTTGTTTAAAAATAACCTATTGTGTTCAAACCCAAATAATAATAATAATAATAATAATAATAATAAATAAAAAGACATTTTAAAGGTAATTTTTAAACTGTGAGAGCGTGATACCACAATATGTTTGCTCACAGTTATGATACAGTCAGTATCTAATATAGGCCCAGTGTGGTGTAATGCTAAATCAATACTCACATTTAATTTAACTAGGGATAGGGGAGTACCCAGTGCCGATACCAGCCTTATTTTAAGGTATCGGTACTCGTCATGGTGGCTGATACGCCCTCTTGTGGCCGTTTTATGATCAGATCACTAGAATTTAAAAATTAAATAAATACAAAATTCTCATTAATTTCAATTATTTTTTGAAGAAGATACTATATTCGAATATATAGGTCATTTTAGGGATGAATTTTATGTAGTAGTGGTATCGGTATTTGGTATCAGTATTGGTGACTACTCAAGAGCTGAATATCGCTATCGTCTGAACAAAAATGGTATTGAACATCCCTAAATTTTACATTTGCATTTAGCAATAACCGCTTCACCTTGGATGCTGAGTAGACAGTGAGCAGAGGAACGGGGTACATCCCACTGGCTGAAGAGATGTTGAGGATTGCGCCCTTCTTTCTGAAATCACACAACAGGTGAGTCAGCATCAGGTAATGTTATTTAAATCCGAACCTTAAAAATAAAAATAAAAAGATATGGAAATATCTATACACGCAACAAAAACTTGGATCTTCATTGTGTATGTTCATTTTTAATTAAATGTGTTAATTTAACTATCAGACTAAACGCACAAGTCATAGCAATCAAAAAAACTAAAAAGATCTCTCACCTCTCAGCCATTTGAGGCAAAACAAGTCTTGTCATCTGGCAAGATGGGACGCGATAGAGAGAAGACAAAATCAGTCAACAAGACAAAACACAAACATCAAAACAAGTATCAAAATGTGTGGGCTCTGGACAAGTGTTTGTCCATTTGTCAGCGTACGTGTGGGTTGTGCGTGGTGAGAAAACGAGAAGAAGGCCACAATTATAGCTGTGGGAGCAGTTTGAAGGTTCACTAAATGACATAAATTCTGTTCAGGGAGCGGGTGGATTGTTGCTCTGGGAACAACCAAAAATGGAGACAAGGAATAGGAAATGACTAAATGCTTCAAGTGAATCTACAATGTAGGATTCTAAGATGTTGGACACATACACATGATCACGTCAAAGGGAAAAACACACAAGGCTGACCAAATGGAGTGTTATTTTTTTGTTCATTCACTCCCACTAGCTTAAATGGAACATGCCAGCCATTCGGATTCACTTTGCAGCACTTACCTGGCACACTGATGTTATGTTGACATTCACCAGTGTGTCAATGAACTGAAACGAGCATAACAGAGTGAGAGGGCATTAAATGTGTGCATTTCTGGTCTCTGGTGCGATCAATACAGAAATTAAGATAACACGCTAAAATTGATTATTCATATTCTGCAATGTGAATACATCATTTTGCTTCCTTCATACATACCTACATGAATCATTCTAATAGAAACAAATGTGTAAGCCTCTGACTTACAGTATCCAGATTGGCGACGCTGAGGAAGAATTCTGGATAAGAATAGGATATCCCAACATTGTTCACTGTGAACAGACAAAAAAAAGAAGCAATTGCTTCTCCCCAGTACAACCTGAAGGGGGCAGCAGAAGGCTAAAAAAGGAAACATTTGCTGGCAACACACGTTGGTAATATGGACAAAGCATGTTATGAGTGCAGATGTTGGTCCAGACTGGCTTCGGACTGATGATATGATGGAGGTTAGGTTGGATCTTACCTAAGACTCCAATTTCCAGTCCTGCAAGACCATCTTCAATCTTGGAGTAAATGTTGACTGAACTGAAGTCTGCTGTAATGGTTTTTGTTTCCACACCACATTTGCCCTCTGTGGGTATGAATAAACGTGCACATGTTTAGAACGAGGTATGTCCAATATGATATATAAATATAACACGTGTCCAAACTTCTGAGTACAACAGGAATCAGCAGGAATCTGAGAACTCACAGCCAAAGCTATAGAATATTTCTTAGTCTGTGTGGTATTAGAATGACAGATTTAATCAGATACTGCTGGGGAGAATATAATAAGTTTATCACACAATCAATTTCTTTCATTTCTAGGAATTTATATGAGCAGAGGTGTTATGAACTTTTATGTGTATTCTTTACCAATTGCCTTGGATACTTCATCCAGTTTCTCTTGAGAGCGACTTATCAGCACAATGGAAAAGCCCCTGCGTGCCAGCTACAAAAAAAGTATAACAGCATAGTCATTAGGCCTGTCAGTTGAATGTTGAAATGATACTACACAAATCTTGTGTGTATACCTCCTCTGCATAGGCTTTACCGATTCCATCTGTTGCGCCTGTCACAACTAGGAAACAAAAACAAAAAAAAGTGATTAAGGAGACCTAATTCCATTTCATTTTGTAAAATCATTAATGTCAAATACATACATAAAACAGAGAAAATTTGCAGTAGTTATTTCACATCAAAACTGCTTTTGGACAACACATTCCAATAAAGCAGGGAATGACACTGAGCCAATTTAAAATAGCATTTTAATCACTCAGTGAATCTGAGTGCGACAAACTTGTTCAGGTTTATTTGACTTTGAGTTCAACATCTGAGTAGCAATTCATTATTATGATGAGAAAAATAAATCGTACACTGAATTTGTGTGATGTAAAAGGGCCCCGCAGCGATTGTTTGCTTTCAAGCTCATGCATTTCAGTTTACTCTCACAAAAAAAAAAAAGCAGGAAAAAAATATCCCATGTGTGAATAATAATAAAAAAATAATAGTTTATGAATAAATTAATCAACTTGAAAAAACAAACAGATTTAAGACTGTTTAACTCATTCACTGCCAGTCATTATAGAAAATTTTTACATTTCCAATACTCACGTGATATTACATTCAATAATTATATATAAACCGAATCTACCAAATAACAGAATAGACTCCCTACTTTTTGTCCCGTCCCGTTCTTTTATAATTGACAGCAGAAAAATGTAGGTTTGCCAAAATACAGCCATTTCTCCCATGGACTCTGAAACTGTGTTTATTTCCTATAAAATGGGGCAATGATGTCATCTACCGGTGGTTGGGCATCAGTAAAGTTGTTTCCAAGTTTGATATTTACAGTGGAGCATGCTCAGATTCGCCCCCATTTAGCACCGCTCTAAAAAATACAATTGACAAGTATACTTGTCAAAGGCAGTGAATGAGTTTAAGGATCTGCAAGAATCCTGAAGCACCAAAGTGACCTCTCGGGTCCGCTAGTGAACTATTCACTTAAGGAGCCGGTAAAATACATGCTACACATATACTATTGAAAGTACACTGCATCAGAAACTTCCGCAAATAATTACCGAACCACAAATATATACGGGTCCACTGTACAACAAAAATCTAACTATTTTTACTCGTACTGCTGAAGCTAAAACACAGGATTATGTTCTTTCAACACAAAATCCTCTTTTTCAACCATCACGTCACGTAGCCTCGGTTGCACCCATCTCCCGTCTGTGTGGTCTTTTAGAGTACAGATGGTGCTGAGGTGCCAAGCATTCTCCAGGGCTGCAGTGCGATCAAACGGAAGTGAGAGCGGGGGATCGTGAGAGAGAAAATGACAAACATCAACACAGGGGATCCTAGGGGCAGCTAAAAATAGCACCGAGAAGAGGAGTGGGAGAGAGTCTGCAGGCACAATGACAGGGAAACAGAAGATGGGGCTATTTTAAGGTGTTTTAGAAAATGAACTGTTCTAGGGGGAGAAAAGAGGGAATGTTGTTTTTTTCCCCCCCAGTTGACTTAGGGTTCCCTTCACTCAATATAAGTGTCTGTTGTTTTTTTACCCAAATTTACTGTAGACTAGAAAACAAAATTTCAGGTCACTATTTACTGATCCAGGTAAGCCAAATAAAAACAAATGTTCATTTGCAATGAATGGCAGCATAAGTAAAGTAAAACTAAGCAAAATGTTTTGCAAAAATGTTTCACTGTTACAGAGCAAGGATGTTAGGAATGTTGAACACAGGGAACATTTCTAAATGTACCGCAAGTGTAGAACTGCATTGTGTTCAAACTAGATCCTTTTCCAGCAACAGAAACATCACTGTATAAGCTCCGTGCTCATGTACAACCCAATTGCAGATGCAATCTGAAACAATGGTCAGTTGTCACAACACACTCCACGAATGCAGCTGCATTATTGTTGCTGTTTCTTTCCTCAAGAAGTGTTGAATTTTGCCCTAAAAAATAAATAAATAAATAAATAAATAAAACAAAAACAAAAAAATCAACAAATCAAGATGAACGGAATATGTGGGTATTCCCTACATGTTCTTTTCATGTTATTAGACGTGTAGGAACTTAAGTGTTACTTTGATAAGGAGACTCAAGTGCATGAGTATGACTCAACTACGATACAAAGTGTATCAGAACCATACTCTCTCACACGCACACACAAAAAGATAGTGGGACCAGTGAACCAGAATCCCAAGGATTCAACGTGAAACTCATTCATGAATGGGGCTCAAGTCCTGTTACATAATGAAGCTGTCGGCTCAATCTCGTCCTTTTGAGTCAGGCAAAGTTTGTGAATGAGGGAAGCAAACGAGGCTAACGGGCTCACTGCTTTGCCTCACTGCGCATCCTGAATCGCTCTGCATGCGTAATCAAAAATGTGTAAAAAAAAATAAATAATAAAAAATAAAAAAATAAAAGATTTGCGACGCTTCTATTTTTAGCCTTTAGAGATGAAAGGAAACTTCAACTCACACCCAAGATTGTTTGACTTCTCCAACACACTAATGTAATGATTGTATTATAAGATCAGCAAGAGAATGTTTTGATCACAGTTTAATAGTTAAAAAGAATTGTGTAAATGCTACAAAATGGAGTTCTATATGGATGCTGCTAGGGGGAATCAACTTCTTGTTTTGTTTTTTTTTTGTTTTTTTTTCTTAAGAAAAAACAACTTCTTGTTTTGATCACGTTCAATGTTTACAACACCAGGAAAAAAAAAAAAAAACTTTGCTCAACTGTCCCTGTAAAATCAACCTCTCCTAATCTACTCCGGAGTGACGTATACAGTAGTCCGAAAAATACGACACTTTCCTGTCATCCTACAGAACTATCACTTGTTACCTTTGCCACAGTGACACACCTCATGATAGATTCCTCAAGGTGCCTTTTATCTTTGAATCAGGGCACACATTCTCAACACAACTTAAGCTGATGACACCTCTTCTGGTGAAGCAAAGATGTTGCTGTACTTGTTAACCCAAAATACTTCAATCCTGAAAATATTGTGCCGTCATTTGTTTTTGAAGCACTGCTTGTATGCAAATGCAATGTTAAATTTGATTATTGGGAGGCCATCCCTTCCTATTGGTGTATATTGTTTAGGGGTGTGCTCAAAAAATCGATACGGCAATATATCGTTGCGGGCCTCATTACAATATACGTATCGATACGTAGGCGTCAGAATCGATATTGCTTGTTAACTTTAAATAGGCAGTGAACGTTTGCCTTTGCAGCTTGCATTGTACCTAAAAAATAAAAACCAGCAGCGTCTTTGAAGTTAATTGCCTTCAATTAATGCAAAAATAGCTCACCAGTGATTGGACACTGTCTTGCTAAGAAAATTTAAAGCAGAGGAAGAATATCAACATTTATTTACTTATAAACTTAACATGGCGTGTCTTATGTGTGATACATATATATCGCAATACGTATCGTATCGTGGCCCCTGTATCGTGATACATATCGTATCGTGAGGTTGGCGGCAATACCCAGCCCAAATATTGTTCCTTTCAACACTGGAAAATGTAACATGTTTTTGTTTTTGTAGTAAACCAAAAGTCAATTCAATTAAATTGTGTTTATGTAGCACCATGTCACATAAGAAGTTGTCTTAAAACACTTTGCACATGAATGAGGTCTAGAGCCACACCCCTCGCCTATCAACAACAACAACATTTACTACCAACCAAATATCTAGAGTCAGCAATGGCAGAGAGGTCAACTGAAGCCTACATGAGCAAGCACTTGTGGATGGAGAAGATGAAAAACTCCCTCTAAGGAAGAAACTTGACTGGTTGGATTGAGAAAGTGTTCGAGGAAGGGAGTAGAGGCAGAGAGGTGGAACAGAGATCAAGACAGAGAAAAGGAGATGGGGAACATCAGATGGATCATGGAAGCAGTGTGCATCATGACAGCGGCACCAGCAACAACAAAGTTACGGTGACCAGCAGCACCAACAGTGTGAGTAGCCGAAGTGTTGCCATTTATGGTTGCACCCATGGAAACACGGCGCCTACTATTGCTGGGAGGGGGAAGAGAGAGGTTAGCGATATATCAAGGCAGACAATTACAGACATGCTGTGCTACAACTAAGGCTTAACAATTTCACGAAAAGATTCAACCGCATTTTTCCTTTCATTTATTAATTTATTCATTTACACTTCCCATAATTCAGTTATTCTAATGTACCGACAACATTTTGTTTAAAAATAAAAGAATGTTGTGTTCAAGACAATCAACACATCAGTGGAACCTTGGTTTTCGTTGCCCATGGTTTTTGTATGGTTCATTATTCAACTTATTTATTTATTTTTAAATTGCACTGAAATGTTGTCAAAGTTTTAGTACATCAGTTTTCAACAGTTGAAATGGTCCAAACCAAACTCATCTGCCTGTGCATGTGACTCATCCACTCATTTCCTAAAATATGGCACCCACACACCGCATTCCAATGCACAACATATTTCAAGAACTTGTAGCAAAGTACGAAAATGGCCTTAAAAAAAAAATAAAAAATCCATCCTTTTCTCCCTCTGCCCTCCTTGCCATTTTTCATATGCGATCAGGAGTCTTCAGTAAAAGTAGCATTTAAAGTTCATTTATCTATTTCATTAATCATGTGTATGCATTACTTATTTACAGTGCCGTGAAAAAGTATGTGCCCTGTTCTCAAATTCTTACTTATTTGCAGGTTTTAAGATAATCAAACAACTGTATGTATCAAAGAAAACTCAAGTATACCGAAATTTCCAGATTTTGGATCTTTAGCGAGTCAACCCGTTTTATTGGATGTTAAAGTTGGTTACGCATAATCTTGACTATCCAACTAGTGAAAATCCTGAGTGGCTGAAACTAAACTGAAACTAGCTACAGTGGCTGGTAAGCAAAAAAATAAGTTTGTCAAGACCTGTGAAGATATATTTCACTGTTGGTTATCCCTGGGCCATTCTGTGTCATCTAATCAAATTACTGAAAATCTTACCACCTGACCATCACACAATTTCTAGAAGAAAAAAAAAAAATCTAGTATGAATATAATAAAATCCCAAAATATTAGGTCTCCACTGTCAGTAGATATGACCAATATATTATTAGTAGCAGTATTTTAAAAATCTAAATATCAATAATAAGTCAACTAGCAAATACCTGTATATTAATTAAAAACGTATTCACAGTAAAGAAGTAAAGCAACAAGAAGAACAAAACACACGCAATAACTATGACAGCACTCACCTGCCCATTTGCCAAGTTTAGCGGGTGATACCAGGCGTCCGTTGCCCAGCACCCACACCTTAATCCCGGCCAGCAGCCGATACACGGAACACACCGACAGCCAGGCCGCGGTCAGTGCACCGAGCCAGAACAGCGGCGTCTCCACGACCCGAAGCACAACATTTTCACTGGGCGACATGCCTGCCTCAAACGTACACCGACTGTGTTTCCTGATAAGTATAAGAGGCTCGCTTATTGACACGTTTCATGAAACCACACAACGAAAGTACTTGCACACGGACGTAATATATAACTTCCGCGTTGGTAGTAATCGGAATTTGGCGAACTGTGATTGGCTATTTTTTCTTCCGCTGCTATTTTTTTTAAACATTGTATAGCAACGATCTGAACACTGCTGCCACCTACTGCTCATGTTGTCACCTCAGCCAAATAAAGTTGGTGAAAACGTTGCTAAACGTGACTTAGTATTTTTGTGAAATGTTGAAATTGTTCACTCTGAACTATACTTCGAGTTTCCCCAATTCATCTGCTGTAAACTGGCTCTTGTTACTAATGCCGCGCTTCAGCCATTGAACTGATTCATTACTATTGTTTTTTGGGGGGGGGTTTCCCCCAGTAGCCTACAATATTATGATCTATGGCATCAAAACATTCTTGAGGTGAACAAACACTTCCATGGCAAACATGTTACCCTTAGTCATTCTGGAAGTTCCATACAAACCATCTAAGTAGATCTTTTAACTCAACTAAGATGTCAATTTTTGCAACATATTTTTTTCAAGAATTTTGGAAAATTAAGATGACTGTCCATCCATCCGTTTTCTTGACCACTTATTCCTCACAAGGGTCGCGGGGGTGCTGGCGCCTATCTCAGCTGGCTCTGGGCAGTAGGCAGGGGACAGCCAATCGCAGGGCACACAGAGACAAACAACCATCCACACCACAAGCACACCTAGGGACAATTCAGAGAGCCGAATCAACCTGCTATGCATGTCTTTGGAATGTGGGAGGAGACCGGAGTACCCGGAGAAGACCCACGCAGGCACAGGGAGAACATGCAATCCACCCAGGAAGACCGAAGCCTGGACTCGACCCGGAGTCCTCAGAACTGGGAGGCGGACGTGCTAACCACTCGACCACCACTTAAGATGACTGCATGGTCTCTAATAATATTTCTATGATTCTTCCATCCTCTGTGCCTTTATTCTTCCATCACCAAAGACATCACAGACACACTTATGACAAAGCAAGTATACTACCGGTAGATTATTTTCAAGCATGCTTGGAAGTGCTTGGCTATATTGCCCTCCACCTGACAGGCAGCCGTCCACAGCTCCACATCTTGACGTCAACCAGTAGAACAGGAAGCGGAGAAGGTGAAGGGTTTGGCTGCAGGAAAAGTGGCCAGCCCCTGCTGAACCATGAACCAACTATAAAGCATCTGTGGCCTCAGCTTGCGAGGGACGAGGAGCTGGAAGACAGCCCGATTTCTCACCGAGTTCCTCCAGTGGCAATTGAGAAGATTGCCTGAGTTGATCAGGCTGGATTGGGAATACAGGACCTTTGTCTTCAGGTCCACCATGGATACCGCCGTCCATATCGTCAACCATCTTATGTTCTTTGGTCATGTCTGTTGTTTGAACTTGTGAGCGACAAATAAAGATTCACCCAAGCGCAAGTAAATTTTTTTGTGTATATTTTGATACAAACGAAACAATTCCATAATGAAACACTGAAAACCCTTTTCATAATCATTATAATATATAAATAAATAAATAAATAAATACATAAATAAATAAAAATAGCATTTCATAATATTGATAAAATAATGTATTCATTTGTTCTAGTGTGTGACACTAATATTCTGTGCACTGTGATGGGTCAAATGCAGAGATCAAATTTGGTGTACATGTGTGTACATGGCAACAAAAAGTTTCGTATCTTCTTCTTCTTCTTCTTCTTCTTCTTCTTCTCCACTCAAACAGATATAATGATAGAAAATGTGGAATTTGAATGATTTTATGAGGACCAATTTTTAGGTGTAATAAGTGGTCAAAATTGGAATCACCAAATACATTAAGGTCCAACCCTTCCTGAAAAGTAAAGTAGCACACTTTCTTAACTACTTCTACAACTATGAAAACTCTTTACTGTGTATTGATTTTACCCTATGTGGTATATGGAGGAGGCGGGACTTCCAACTTCAATACGTCACACACCTACGCTGTTTCCGCTTACTGTTTGTGACATACTTGCTTCCCAATATTTGCACTTAAAAAAAATTGTTAACAAAATAAAATAAAAACAAAAATGCTAAAACTTCTTATAATTATTGCGAAAATGTCCCTTGATTTATTCTTTTGTTAACTAATTTAATACATGGCTTTGGGGATTATTTTTAAATGTGATTTTAATTTATTTCGATATTAACCGGAATAAAGACGTTTGAAAGTGTGTCACATCAAATTGATGTCATCGAGCAGCAGCCAATAGAAAAGCAACTTCAGATGACAACAAATTTGCCTGCTTGAGTTTTGGTTCCAAATGGCTCGGTTTGCCTGCTTTTTCATTTCACTCAGACAAAATGTAATGCTAGGTAAGAAATGTGTTACTTTTTTACCGTGGTGTTTATTAAATATTGCACACAAGTAATACACAAAAAACAAAGAAAAGAAAACTAATATTGAAACTAAAAATAACTCAAACTAAGCACTAAAAAAAATTACTAAAAACTATACAGAACCATCCTGAAAACTAATTAAAACTAAAGTGAAATAAAAACTAACTAAAAATGAAAATTCCAAAACTGTAATAACCCTGGTATCCAAGATAGTAAGTGTTATACGAATAGTTAACCTTGTTTGATGAAATGACCACAACAATCCATTATGTGCTTTTGGAAAGAAAACAGAAGTAAGTGCATTTCTGTCCAGGGGTGTTATGGAATGCATTTCCAGAAGAATTGAAATATAGTACAAATGTGTCTCAACTAAAAAAGATATAAAGAAATGATTGTATAGACTTGAAAATTACGCATAGTCTAAGTCTAAGTCATTGACTAAAAAAGACCACTAAAAAAAAAAAATAATGATAATAATGTTTCAAATATTAAACAGAAGTACAATATACGTTTGAATATCAGTTAATAATAGTTATGGTGCAATGGCGATAGTGATGGTAATAAGAATTGTAATGGTGAGAAGAAAATGTTCTAATACATACTTGAAACAAACAATCTGTTCACCTTTTAAATCTCTTTCAATGCATTTTTTTCATTCCATTGAAAAATTGCATTGAGCCTTTTTGAGCCTTTTTCTTTTGATGTGGAAATAATGAAACTTATCTGTCATTGTCATTGTCAAATTGAAAAGGAGATGTGAATAAGAGTAACTGAGTAAGAATTTAAAAGCTGAAGCTTAATTTATTAACTAGCTATATTTCTTTTCCTCATTGGTTTATTTGCCACACAACAATGCTGGTCCAAACAGGTGGATACATTTCAAGACTCATCTTGGCGGTTGATTCTCCTATCAGTTCTGCCATTCAATGTGTTGTGATGCGGCGTAAAATGGAAATTTTGCCTTGTAAACTGCGATATGAAACCGCATTGCATTTGTATTGTCCACTTCAGTTTTTATTACATTTTTACTGTAAATAAAACTTGTTAATAGTCAGTGATACACATTTTCATAAAACCCAATAAGGATACGAGGTACAGAAAACAAAGCATAGCATGCAAAGATCTGCAAAAATGTAATGTGGGGTTTTCATTTCATGCTTTATTTTTGTGAGTTTGCGGGGAGTAGGGGGAAGATGTTTATTTTCATTTACTGACTGTTGATAATTTCTAAAATCAGTCGAAATGAGTATACCAATGTCTACTATGCACAATGCAGCCAAGTAGAGCAGACAGCATGGGTCCATAATGTGAGCTCCGGCGTTATATAAGAGCATTGCTTCTAAAAATAGAAATGCAGCAATGGTAAACAGGAGTCTAAACTGTTTGCCTCTGAGCTTTCAAAGGAAACCTGAATGAAATTTCGATTTAAAGCACCATCTCGCACATGAACACAGCAACTGCTACACATGACCACGGGCGGCTGTAGGCGCATACGTGTGAGGAGTGGTCCTCATCCCTCATGTGAGTGAGTGTGACTGAGGAATTCATTCTTGTTTCGACCTGTGACTTTGACGGAACAAAACAAAGTTCATTTATGTATGTGCATTTCCAAGGGTACATCAGTAACATTGTGAAATTCAGCACATTTGACCAGCACTTCTTCAGTTGTTGATTTTTTTTATTTCCTTTCAAAGTGGGCCTTGTTGATTATTTTTTTTTTTTAAGTAAAATGTGTTTAATTTTGCAACAGCATGGGCACATCTGCATTAAGTCAATTTGAATAAGGCAAATTTGAAAGAACAGTTTCTCTTTAAAAATGTCAAGAAGAAATATAAATAAAACAACACACTGTGTATGAATTCTTTTTGAAATAATTTATTTCTACTACATGTTTGATACATAACAATAATGTTACTTACATTATCAAATATTATCATACATAAATACTAAAAAACAGTTCAAGGAGTGGATTTATTTAGCAGTAATTAAACTAGAAAGCCCCCGAACTAAACAAATGCTCAAAGTAAATTAATTTATCAGAATTTAAGGCAGCAAAAAAAAAAAACAAGGGAAAAAGATCCTGTTTTAAAAAAAAACAAACATTTCTATTAAATTAAAATTGCAATATTTTTATTTCCATGGAATGTGTGAATTACAATTTCATACATGTCAAAAAAAGGTCATCCATATTATGAATGATTGTCATTCTTTCACAAACTCAGCATGGGTGTGACAAAGTAAGTAACAAAATATATTTAAAAAAAAACAATTCTACAAATTACACATGCACACCACACCAATAATATTCTTGCCTCTCACTAAGACACATTCACTTGCAATAATCAATATGAGCTCATTGTAGCTGCTCTTTCCAGAGGTTTTTCCCTTTTCATGGTTGCTCATATTAACTTATTAATTAATATGCTTTTAAAGAAAATCATAAATACCAAAACAGTAAAATAACACATTAACAGTGTGAATAAAATAAATCAGATAATGTTCCTTCCTATAAAACATCTTCATGATATTTCTCAGCCTATACTTACCATACGATGTCCCCCCGTTTCCATTCAAGCAGGTGAACTTGAATGTTTGTGCGTCAATCATTTTTCCTTTCATCTATATTTGCGTTCACCTGTCCGACAAGGGCAAAAACAAACACAGGTCACACACATGCTCTGCATCAATCTCAAATTTCTTTTATGTACGCAAACTGACGTGAAATTTTTGATGAGTTCAGGCTGTGCTGCATACTTTGAAATGTATGAGTTTAGGAAAATATTTTACATTACATAAAATAGCTTACAAGTCACATGAATTTAGGGGGGAAAGAGTATTGAAATTATGCTTTTTTGATAAGCAACATGACATCATAGTTTCATATCTTCTCTGTGTTATACTGGTGTGTGTGAATAACAATAACAGGACAAAACAAGCAAGTGAATGTTTTTAAAATTATGATTTTCCAAAAATATGAAATTATCCTCTTGAAAAGTTGATGTGGAGTATAAAAATACAACACCGTCAAAAAGAGGAAGATGTAATTGTTGCAATGTCTAGAAAGGATAAATCTCATGGTGTTGGATGCCAAATATTTGTTTTAGATGTAATATTTAGCAACCATAAAGTACTACATATACAATTAAAAAGATGAGATGTTTGTCTCTTATATTTCATTTTGCACCACTTCCACTCTGTGCTTCCGATGATTTGAGCCACATCATCTCCAAAAGTGTGTGTGTGAACCTGTCTCACAAACAGTAAAGTGTACAATATTTGATCATTTAAAAAATAGTATTAAAAAAATATACTGAAAAAAATACACATCTTAATGAAGATTTAATGTATATGCTGTTAACAGAACATTGAAATTGTGGGAAAAGTATGACACACTATCCTTGTCAGTAGTTAAATTGACTAGACATCAAATCTGTTTACATTAATTTAATAATTACTGATAAATGAAACACAGATGAATGCTTGTAAAACCTAATTAAGTGCATGATAAATGAAACAACACTTTTGGATCAAATCCCACAATTTCTTTAAATTAAGATTGACGGTGTAGAGTTAATTCTGTGGGAAGGATGAAAACATTTAATTACTATAGTCACATTTTGTTTGGTTTTATAGTTACATTATTAGTAATGGACCATCTGTCCCACATCTGTTCTTCTATCAAATTACACCGCAACACAAAGAAAGAATTTGCAGGATTTGGTACATCATGCGCATAACACCTGACAAGCCATGCACATGCACATAAATCATTTATGGTATATAGTACGATGTCCCTCAAAGGTGCGGTTACGGTTGGGAACGTATCGTTTTGGGCTACTACAAGACCAATAATTAGCCCACATTAATTGGGGAACTTTAGGGCAGATATAGCTCCCGCGTATGATGGTTGTGTGTTGCTGTTAATTATTATGACAAGACACCATTTGACATCAGGTGTGTGTGAGAGACAGACAGGCTGTGCGGCAGTGTTGTAAAACGAGGTTCACATCCTCCACAAATGCTTTTTGGGGTAAGGGCTTCCCATCTTCATTTATGCACAGCAAGCCCAGACCGCAAAAAGATTCGTGACGGACAACACCCGGATCCACTTCTGGTCCATGACTCCTCGGGTCTTCGTCCTCATCATCATCATTGTGGTTCTGGAAGGGTGTGTGAGTGATGCCCTCTGGATCGGCACTGCTTTTCAGTCACGTGTTGTTATTTAAAAAAAAAGAAAGAAGAAGAAGACTTGTGGACTTTCACGCACAGCTGTGGCTTTCCTGTGATTGCATTGGACGGTACCAAATGTCACCAACCAATAGGAATGTAGCAGAAAAGAGCAGCTATAAAGCACCTGACATATAGTGTATATATTATGAGTTAATGCTCGAGTGTGGTTCTGTTGTTTGGATTTCATGTTTTCAACTCATTTCGACCCATTCTTCAAGTTTTATGTCATTTGTGTATATTTTTGATTCCAAAGCCCAAAGCAAAAACATGGCCCCACCCTCGTATCTCTGTTTCCACGGTAGCCGTCCAAGCCTTTTCATGCGTGGACGTGTCTTCCAGCCGGTCACGATCCAACCCCCCCTCACCGCTATACCCCCCCACCCCTCCCCCCCAATCTGTCTCGAGCTCAACGGAGCCAGACGCCACTGACGCAGCACACGGCGTGCTCACTTTCAGCAGTCACGACTCAAGCCTCAGCGCGCACAAAAGGACAAAAAACTGCAAATAAGGACTCGAATGTCACTATCGAGGTCTATTTGAGGCGGTGAGCAGCTTTTTATTTGATTATTTCATTTGGGTTATACCTAAAACACCTCAATAAGACGGAGGGTCTTGTTGGATCACGTTTGAATCATTAAAAAATAATAATAGAAAAGCAATTAAAACCAATACACCATAAATCTGTTTTGTGATCAATGGAAGTGTACTGAATGTATATTTAATGCTCAGAGAGGTGAATTATACGGACGTTGTGGAAAGATCGAGCACTTCAGCACCACAAAGGAAGGACAGCTCCCCCATTCGTGACAAAAAAAAAAAGAAGAAGCAGTCGCTTAAAAATTACTTCCAGCTGGAAACAGCAAATTGACAATGCATGCAACACTTATTCTTAAAATGATTCCCTTTCTGCAAACAAATCCCCAAACAATCACATTTACTTCTCTACACAAAGCAATGGCATGAATCAAACTGAAAATTGCACAAATGATGCAAAATCTGACAGCAAGATGCAAGATCGAAGAGAAATATTTCCACAATACTCACCATGCAAGATTGAGGAGCGTCACCACGCAGGACAAAAAAGAAAATAAAACTGCTCTCTGCTTTAAAATGTGCTCGTGCTTTTCGGTTCTTCCTACTGTGCACACACTGTACTCTTGAATGGTGTGCCTTTTATAGGAGTGATGCCCCCTATCTATTTCTGGATCACGATCCAACCCTGTTTCTATTTTTAGCACGCGCGTGATGAAAAAAAAGAAGAAGAAGAAAAAAAAAGAAAAAAGCTCGCAGAGGTTCCTTGGAGGAATTTCGTGCGTGCAGCCTTCATCACCCCCCGCCCCTTTTACCCTCCTCAACCCCCATCCTACCCTCTTTCTCTCTCTCCCGTGCATGGTTATTGCGCGTGCACAACACAATGTGTGGAAATGCATGCGCATCTTCTGGAGATGCGTTTATTCAATTTAACGCTAAAAAGCAAACAAAGTAAAAAAAAAAGCACAATGCACAAAATAGCAAAAAAAGAAAAGTGACTTCCTTCTCTTGATGGCTGCGTCAGTGTTGACGTCAGGTGGAGAATCTCCCACTTTGAAGACGGACTGCAGGAGCATCCATGCACAGCTTGTGGGCCCGTTGTGGCAAAAAGAAAGAAAGAAATGCACCAGAAAGGAAAAGGAAAAAAAAGAAGGGAGATGCTGTGACTAAAATTAAAGCCCCCTCCTCCTCTGCCTCAACAATGGAAAGGCCATTTTATTATTTGCGCACAACCTCAGGCTTGTCTTGTGTTTGGGAGCCTTGTAACACGTCAGCATCAAAATACTAAAGCCTTCAGGTCGGGTTTCCCCCTCCAGCAGACCCAAGTACACTCCAGGTGTTGATGATGCAGAGCTATACGGAAAGAGGTGGAGGGCTGCAGACCGCCTCCACCCCCCCCCCCCACCCCCCCGCACAGGGCAGAATGCTGAAACGCGTAGTAACGGAGCGCCGCTTGGCCGACTGATGATGCTATTTTTAACTCCCATCCTCAACATGCCTGCCGCTGCGGCTTTCTCTGCTCAAGGTGGCTTACTACTGTACACATGGCTGGCGCATGGTGAATGGTCAATCGCTCTGAATGCATCGGTCTCTGTAAATAAACCAATCACAATGAGTCGATAGGCAGTCCAATTAGTGCATTCAGCGGCTTCCTTTGTTGCAAAACGGGGGGGGGGGGGGGGGGGGACGCAATACAACATCACTGAAAAAATGACTTGAGTAGCCTACAACAATATGAAATTCAAGTAGCCATTCTTGGTTTTGAGTCGATTTTCAGCAGCAATCATATGGGATTTCCTTATAAAAAAAAAATGTAATCTGTAAAATGTTCACTTGCTTTGTAAAATAGTGTCCGTAATTGCACACATTGTAATCCATCTGCCCACTTGGTTATATGAGCATCGTTACTTGGGGAAGAAGGATCCAATGTTGCAGTGGAGCTGTCCGTGGTGCTGATTTTGCAACTGCATTTACGCTATCGTCTCAAAGCGTTTGCTTTACTGCCCCTCAAAAATAATATTTAAGTCACAATTACAAATAACTACTGCATTCACGGACAGGTTTTAATAAGTTCAGAGCCAGTCAATGTGATTGATTCCCACATAGTGACTGTAAGTGTGCGAGTGTGAATGCTTGGCGATTTCAGGGTATATACAGGTAATGTGCCTTTTTCGTCCTTATTAAGATGGGCTTCAGCTTTTTCAGGATTTTATTTATTTACTGTAGAAAATTACTGTATAAGGCCATTAACCTACTGATGATGTTTAATGTTTGAGTACTGTTTTAACTGGGAAGGCTCAATTCATAATGGGCCTATTGTTTAACATTTCTAGCTTAGCTGAACATATCCTAGGGGTGCATAGCCATTGTTTTGATATTTTCGGAGGTTTAAGTGGACATGAACAGAGATGATGGGCATGTGAATTTTGGTGACGATTGATAACATTTTTGTGTCATTAAACGACATTTAGCTTTTGTACATTTACAGTTTGTGACATAAGTCTAAATAGGCCTGTTTGTAAACTTATTAGCACAACTGTATATACTGTATGTGCACACACACAGACACTATTTCCAATGAAGTTGGGATATTGTGTAAAACATAAATTATTATTATGAAAAACATAAATTATTATTATGATTATTATTATTATTATTATTATTATTATTATTATTATTATTATTATTATGCAAATATTCTCTCATTTTGAAATTGATCCCTGCAACACATTCCAAAATATGGGTGAGTGTCATTATATAAAAGGAGCATCCCCGAAAGTGTTACTGGTTCACTATCAAGGATTGAGCGATTTTCACCACTTTGTGAACAACTGTGTGAGAAAATAATCCAACAGTTAAAGAACAATGTTAATAGTGTTGTTCCCATACCGTTTTTTGGCTCCCGATACCGATTCCGATACCCAGCTTTGCCGTATCAGCCGATGCTAATACCATACCGATACCTAAGGTTTTTTTGTTTTTTTTCTCAACATGAAAAAGCTGTCCTGCCATTGGTTCAGAGCATTCAAGGGCCAATAGGATATCTTAGATCGGCTTGCAGTGAACATGTCACATATCAGTGAACGTCGTGCATGAGTAAGACGCAAGATGCTGCATCCAAAGTCCTATATTAGCCTTGGAATTAATGGTATCGGCATGTTACTTGTTAGTAGTCACCGAAACCGATACCACTGTTTTAATGCAGTATCGGGGCCTCTGCCGATACCAGTATCGGTATCGGAACAACAATAGTTATCAACATAGAATTTAGCAATTTCCTCATCTACCGTTCATAATATCATCAAAAGATTCAGAAAAATTGGAGAAATCTCTGCACGCAAGGCCAACAACCAACATCGAACCTTTGATCTCTCAGGCGGCGCTGCATTAAAAAATAGTGTCATTTTATAATAGATATTGCACATTTGTTTGTTCTACAAATGCAACTTAAACGCTATCATGAAAAGTGAAAGCCACATATGAACTAAAACAGGAAATACTGGATGTGGCTTCTCTGGGCTCTAATTCATCTGGGATGGACTGACGCAAAGTGGAAAAATTTGATGTGGCCGGACGAGTCCACATTTCAAATTGCTTTTCAATATCATGGACATCGTGACTTCCAGGCCTGTGAAGAAATGGACCATCCAGATTGTTATCAGCGCAAAATTCAAAAGACAGCATCTGTTAGTGTTCATGGCATGAGTATATGGCACATTTTGAAAGGTACATACAGTACATCTAAGTTTCATTGAAAGGTATACGGATAGGTTTTTGTTGGAATAATTGTAAATATAAGTTATCATACAATTGCTGCAATGAATAATGTTTTGCTCTGCTCCACACTCACATTCACATAACCGAGCTATATGTTATCTTAACAGAAGATGACTCAAGAAGCACAAGAACCAGAACATCTAACGCAGCAGAATGGTTAGAGCCAGTCTGCTGAGGCCGCCTATTTCTGTTAAGAAATGATTGCAAACTTGACTTTACATCTACTCAGCAATCTTCCACTCACATGCATGCACACATGGACAAACAAGTACACTGTGTTCCTGTTTTACATTTGCATTATTAGGGTTGGAACACCTATGTAACTAGGGGCGTTGAAACCAAATAAAAAGAGAAGGTTTTTTTCAAAGAGTGCAGTCATGAATTGTATCAGTCAGTTCCTCTCCTCTCTCCTCGTGAGCTTTGAACTGAGTGTCGTTTCTCCTTTTTGTTGTGTTTAATAAATGTCAAACAGGTAAATCTGACAGTTTTAGATCAAGAAGATGCTGCAATTACTTTTTTCTGGGACGTCCCTGCTAATTTTAGCAAGAAAATGCCAAGCCACAATCTTCACATGTTACAACAATGTGGCTTTGTAGAAAGAGTGCAAGTACTCGACTGGCCTGCCAGCAGTCCTGACATGTCATGACGGAGAACCCGGATTGATGTGTGCAACTGAAATTGTACATCAAGCAAAAATCGGGAAGAATTTCACCTACAAAACTTCACCAATATATGTCTCAAATACTAATGAACTGTTTTTAAAGGTAATTCTAAATGAGTGAATACACATACAAACCCTGTTGTTTGGATCCTTCTAAAGTTCTTCTTACACTGTGGGAAGTTTCTCCTCCCGGTTATTATGTAACATTTTACTGAATGAAGCAATGCACTCGTGTCATGCTGGGCTCAAATCAGGTCCTGCGCTGTTTTTTCTGCAGCAACTATAAAAAGTCACTATCACTCAATTATGTAATATCTTGCAGCAACATCCGTTACTATACTCGGCGGTGCTGTGCTAAAAATACGAGTTCAGATGTGAAATGATAACACAATGATCGTCAAAAGTTTAGCATGGGAAGAAATGCCAAACTTTGGACAGAATCGGAGATGGGGGGGGGGGGGCTCTCCCTTTCATAAATGTACATTTATAAGGCGGACATGCAATTAAAGGAGGATAAAAACTGAACCCATTCAGCAATTCGTGGCCAACAAGTGAAAGAGATGAATGTATCACTACATCACTATATCAATAAGGTGCACCTTTGTCCTAAAAAAAAAATAAAAATAAATCAGTCATCAAACAAAATGCCGAAGCAGCGACTATACAACCAGTCTGAAAACACTCAATGGGTCCAGTGCCTCACACGCTCATTCAATGCAGTGGCTCTGTGGTGCGCCAAGTCACATGCCTATTACATAACAACAAGGCTCCTACTGCTGGGCTCAACGTCCCTGACAAATCCACGCATGCTTTGATGCACATGAGCTATTTATACACCGCGGCGAAGACAAAAATGTAACTCCGCTCAATTATTCATTGAGAAACATTTCCGAGCGGAGCTGGCACAGAGTTCTGTTGGACAGGAATAGAACAAGGGAGTAACAATAAATAATGCACGTTAGCGATGTCTGTTTGGTGGTTTCAAATGTGAATGGGAAGGGTGGGGTAAATAAACCTGCATTTGTATTTAAAGCCCGGTGTGCATACGCTTCAGCCTCTCTGCAACCGTCCTGTTCTTTTACTGGATTCTAAAAATAGCAGACTGCGCTGTGCTTGTGCCATTTTTAGGTCTTGTGATTTAAGGGTGTGGGGGTGGAGAGATGCATGAAAGAAAAAGTGGTTCACGCCTGTGCGATGTAGCTGCACTTATGCCTGTGAATGAATCCCTTCCAATCAATTGTATTTGCTGCCAATGCTTCTTGGTTTTATAGCTGTAAGACTGCTACAGTAGCTACCGTAACGTAAGAGAGGATTTGAAGAGTCGACTGATGCCTTGCTCAGTAGAGCAAGCAAGCAAATAGTACATTGTCTTTCAATGGCGATCATGTAATGAAAAATATATATATATTTTGTGTGTGGGGGTGCGTTTATGCGTGTGTGTGTATTTTTTAAGTGATTTTTTTTTTTTTTTTTTTTATGAGGCAAAAGGTAGTGTCTGATTTCATTCATTTGTAAGTGATTACACTACATAAGAATTGTAACCAAAAAGCCTGGATCCTTCAACCAAAGTCAAAATG
Organism: Festucalex cinctus; assembly: GCF_051991245.1. Taxonomy (NCBI): domain Eukaryota; kingdom Metazoa; phylum Chordata; class Actinopteri; order Syngnathiformes; family Syngnathidae; genus Festucalex; species Festucalex cinctus. Next base: position 10,872,972 of record NC_135414.1, read on the forward strand.
TGCATTTTTGCTATTTTTATTTTTTATTTATTTTATTTTTTATTTTTTAATAATTAATTCCTTCCCCCTTTTTGTGGTCATTTCAGACCAATGTGATGTGATCATCTGCCAATTAAATTAATTTATTTTAATAATCGAGTAATTGTTTCAAGCCATTTTTTTTATTTTAAATGTGTCCAAATCCTCAAATTTCACCATATCAACAGTAATTGTTCACTGATTTCTGTAGTCCTTTGTGAAAGAAGACTGATTATCTTTGGTTTTTAATCAAAATAAGACATTTATAAACATCTGCTTTTACTTTGGAAAAAAAAAAATGGCCGAACCGGTAACATAGTACAACATCAATCCCTCCGGCTCCCCCTTTTTTTTTTAATCACTCTACAAATACAAAGTATGAATTAAACACAAATCACTGGTTGATAAACAGTAATCGGGGGGAAATGCTTTCGCCATACATTTTAATGCAAATGTATAATAATAATTAATAACTAGACTAAGTACAATTTCTGGAGAAATTGCGTGGGAATACTGAATGCTAAGATTTGAATGATATGAAATGAAGTCAATTGAGAGTTAAATTATCAAATGATGATCTCCTGGTTACTAGTAGGCAATGCACTATACCGACTGTGCAGTATCAGACACCTGGTAATGATGATAAGTTATATGTATGGAAGTGGGCGTGGAAAGTGATACTTAGAACAATTTCATGTCTGTCCCATTGAAAATGAATGGGGAAAAGTTGATATTACACGTTAAATTGTGCAAATACTGTAAGTAATGTGGAATCAGACGATATATAACCCGGGAGGAGTGAATTTTAGACGCTTGTTGAAATTTGAACGGTGTAAATCGGAAGTATTATGTGGGAGTTGTTACGCGGCAAAAAAAAGTGGGGAGAATAAAAATCACAATAACATATGTGGGAATGCTTATTCCCACAATTAAAGATAATGGTTGAGCAATCCTGAGTTTGTTTGTTTTTTGTTTCCTGAAAAGTGATGATTTAGGAGGTACGAGGATTCCACCTCACAACAATCTTATATGAAATATTGAATTACAGTTTTTCACGATCGCTAGCACACAGAAATCTAAACTTTGGCACAATTTGCACAACCTTAACTTCATGTACCAATCGCTCGACCTGAATTGTCACTACTTCACACCGCCTTATGACTAGACTCTGACTTTCCTTCTTTACACTCTGATACCAATTGCAAATCACCTGTTGTCTAAACACTACACACCGGGCTCTGCTTGTACGTCAGTGGTTCCAGGACCACCCACATTTTAGGGTGTTATGTATTCCTCCCTCCATGCTCTCCATTACTCAACCCCATAGAGGAGTTCTTTTCTGCTTGGAGGTGCAAGGTGTATTAGCAAACCCCCCAGACTCAGGTCCCACTTGTCCAGGCCATGGAAGAAGCCTGTGGTGACGTAAACCTCGAGTCCATTCAGGGATTCATACGCCACTCAAGGCGGTTCTTCCAGAGATGTCTAGATAGGGAGAACATCGCCTGTGACGTGGACGAGGCCCTCTGGCCTGACAGAAACCGAAGGCATGATGATGCTTGATCATGATTATTCCTCAGTCATGTACAAAAATAAAACATTTTTGGTTGCATATTTGCATGCTGTTGTAAGTTTGTTTAACGAAAAAAGGAGGCTACATTGAAGCATTTTTACAAATGGATAAATATCTTATTTTCCAGAATCACTGTCGTGATTGATATGATGTGTTCCATTTTACAATAGTGTTTTCAATTTTGCACTACATTGTGCTGTAAATGCTTTGTAGCGTGCAACAAAAGCTTAGTTGTGTGTGCTCAAAGAATGCTATGCGTCATTGGAAAATACGACTGTGTGGTGCCAATGAAAATACGACTTCCATTTTGTGAACACAATGTAGAGATTTGATAGCTAGAGTCTTCTTGCAAAGGAAGTGTCAGGTTTAGCATTTTTGTGTGTGCAGTGTTGAGAAAGCCATTATTTTATTAAGAAATATGTGTTGACAATCATGAAACACTGTAACGTGGAACACTAACTGTTTTTAATATGGGATGCTACAAGCAACAACCGCACTAATTGAACCAACAAGATTAGTTTATGTAAAAACAGTACTAAACCTATGGATTATACAAAAAAATAACTGCAGGAGTGCTGGAGAAAAAATAGCTCAAATGGCTACGCTGCCGACAAAACAGCAGCGGTGATGCCCCTTCTGAAGAAGACCACAAAATTATCAATAATTATTACTGTATCCTATCCAAGTTACCATTTTAAAATAAAATGATAGAAAATGTGTTTTAACCAGTTAAAATGTTTCTTGTATAGAAACATGTTAGAGAAATATCCATTGAGGTTTTCGATGAATCACAGTAGAGTACCAAAACAGCTCCTTTAAAGTATTTAAATGGCATCAGGCATAATGCGGATACACATCAACTCACAGTCCTGGTGCGAAAGGAATCTCTTGATGCAGAATTACGCCAGATTTTTATTAAAGAGACTCTGCACCCTGGCTGCTCAAACTGGTTTAGCGCATCGCTTAGATTAAAGTTTCTTTGTGTTGTTTTTATGGGGAAAATTCGGCAGCGGTGGTTACCAATGAAATTTTGTCCAAAAATACAGTGGAAATTTAAACAACTTTACATAACAACCTGTTTATTTTACTGGTATTAAATGTACAATAAAAAGAAGCTGCATGTAAATTTTACAGAAGAAAATAGCATAAAAGCAGCATATTCTTGGAACATGGTACTTCATTTGTATAGCGCTTTCCTACTTTACAAGATCCTCAAAGTAGTTTGCATTTTGACTATTCATTTCACAGCAACAGGAACAACTGGAGCTTCATAACTTGCCCATGGATCTTCAATACCATCATACTGCGCTGGGCTTGAACCAACAACCTCAGGGTTGCAAGACGACCACTCTAACACCGTTCCACACCTCCTGTTGGCTAAGGACTGTTGAATGTATAAGTTTAAAAGCGGCAAGTATCAATTTTTTTTTTTTTTTTTTTTTTTTTTTTACAGAATTATTCTTGTAACCACAGCTTATTTTTTTTCCTGTAAAGACAAATATTTATTTTTTACACGTGTTAACTGTATATCTAAATATTCTTATCTGTACTATGAATTTCTAAAATGCATTTTTTTGGCATAAACAAAATGTACCAAAGAACCTACTGACGAAAAGTGTTATTCTAACACTGCAATGTAATTTTAGCTGTATCACAATGGTTTGTGTTTTACAGTTTAGCTGTGTTTAAATTACAGTAATTTGTGAATTATAAAAAAAAAAAAAAAAAAAAAAGTCATCTTAACATTTTCTTACCGTCAAATATGTGTTTGGTTAAGAGTTTTACAACATAATGGAAATTACACGTTTCATTGTTTTTGTATTTACAGTTTTTGTCACGATCTTACGGAAATTCACTAGAAATTCTACACACATTATTTTATTTTTTTTCAAGTGTACCTACAAAGAAACTCGTGGCTTGCTCCCACAATTGTTTTGATCCTCATGCCTTTGTCTCTACATGCGGATTGTAGCGTGTGGATGGACGTGAGGGGTTGGTTTCTATGCTTGCTTTTTTCTATTGAATTTTTATTTCTGTAAAACTGTGTTGTAGTTTTTTACATGAAAAGTGCTATATACAAATGACATTTGATTTGATGGTCGAATTTTGCTTTCTAACACGTTTCAACACCCATTCATCACTTAATAAAATAAATTAGAATTAGACCAGAGTAATTGGATGTTGCACCTATTTTAGCATAAACTTTGTTCAAATAAGCTAAAAACATTCCAACATTTTGTAAATAATATATTTATATATATATATATATATATATATGTAAAAAAAAAACAATATGCCAATACAGCCTACTTTTCCCATGTCTTTCCCGCATGGCAAGCACAATTTTCAAGGCCCATCCTTGAAAATGTGCTAAAAGTAACACCAGAACCTTGAGTTATTTTTGAAGCATCATGGACACTGAAGTAGATCCACAGCAGGTTTCAGTGACGTAAAATCATTGGCATGCATCCAAAGAAAATTTTTTAACCAGGAGGGCCAAGCCATTTGAGACAATTAGCTCATTCGGCATATATAAGGTGACCTTGCGATGGCAAAGCCAAGTTCGTTTAATACAGGACCTCAGGCGGCGAGCACCTGCCATTATACCGCTAACATTTCAAATGTAACTGCTTGTAACTCAACCTGAATTTGAATGGAAATAAAACAAAAGACTTGTTGAAAAAGTCAGACAGTGACACCATGTGGTCAGTGGAAAAGTGTTTTCAACACATTTGCAAACTAACTTGAAGTGCAAGCTGTGAAAATGGGGAAAATGGGATTTTACTTAGGCGTTTAAGCACTTTTGATTTTCCAAAGAGAGAACACAAAAACAAGCAGTTGAAATCCACACACGGCCTTTAATACTGTACATCATTTAATACAGATTCCACTTGTGAGGGCCAGAAGGAAATCTTTTTTTTTTTTTTCTTTTTGCCTGATGATTACTTTAAGAAGCAAATGCAGCATAATTCAGTTTTTTTTTTTTTTTTTTCCATTAAATTAGATTGGAGCAAAATCAGTTTGTAGGTCCCATATAAATAGGAATGATTACAAAAGTGCGAACATTACCGTCCATTTCATGAGCGGAAACAACGAGGGCATATATTCTTGAAAAGTGTAAACTATGTGATGACTGAGATGTGAAGCACATTCCATCTCAACATCGCTTTATGGAGGATTTTATTAATTATAACCCTTTCAATTAAAACTTACCGTTAAAATAAATTTAAAACAACACTGTCTCCTGGCCACAAAATGCATACATTTCGGTATAGCTGAATTTTTGTAATAGTATAACAATATTATGGTTTTCCCTTTTATTTTTAATGCCAACTCTTGCATGTATGTTAAAATGTCAACAATGGGGCGTGTATGCCAAATTTGACTTCCCTTCTGTATTTGCAAACATGAACCGTTAGAAGAACAGAACTGCGAGTAATAATATCAGCTGTGCTTTGTGGTGTTTAACTGTTTCAAAGAGCTGTTATACCAGTTTAAATGGGCTTTAAAGAGACTTCTAGTTTTTTTTCATCTTTTTTTGTTTTTTGTTTTTTTGTGCAAGTATGTTTGTGTGTTCTCGATCGTGGACATGATGGCAACTTCTTTGATTAAGGATGACGACGTTCCCTTTTGGTGAGCAGGTAACACTGAATGGTTCTCAGTCTGTCTTTGGCAGGGCCGAACTCTGGCTGCAGTTTCAACGTGGACTCATACCAGCGCATTGCGTTCTCAAACTCCTCCTGTCATCAAGAAACAGAAGCATTGCATCCATACAGGCACATCCACTTCATTGATGCAAGTGGGGAGAAAATTTACCATAGCGATGTAGACATTGGCAAGAGTGAAGTGGTTAACCACAAAGTGTGGAGTAATTTCGACAGCCATGCGAGCAACTGTAAGAGCATCCTCCCACAGTCGGGCATTCTGGAAGATGTTGGCCAGGCTGATAAGTGGAACATCCTGGTTAACAGGGGTGCAAAAACATATTAGGAATTACTAGTAATAGTACTGAAATATTTTTCCCCATAATGTATGATTAAATACTAATTTAAAGATGGAATGAATAACAAGTATTCTAGTATTTCCGTTATCGGTTCTTGACATGGCCGCCCTCTTGTGGCAGTTTTCCGATCAGCAACTAAATATTAGAACAATAGAAAATTGTCATTAATTTCATCCAATTTTAAGGAAAAAAATGCTATATTGAGAATTGTATTTAGTGTTTTTATGCATCAAAAGCAGGGGTCCACTGTATTTGCAAAACAATTTGAAGTGTTACATTGTTAATAATTTAGCATATAATGAATATTTGTATGACGTTGTATCAGTCTCCTCATAGAAAAATCAATCCACCCATTCCTTAACAATAAACGGAGAAGAGGAAGTTGCATACTACCACAAAGAGAGAAAGCGCTAAGGAAAAATAATAATTTAAAAAAAAAAAAAACCTAATCGGAGATGGTTATAATTTCTCATTGACTGTTGCTAAAGGCTCAGAGATGACCTACCTTCATATGATAGGGGGCGTAGTTGAGGGCCTGTCGCAAGCAGTCAATTGCCCTCTTCCCTTGACCTTTCACCCTCCAATAAAGAGCAGCCATACTGGATAATACCCATGATGTTTGGTTCTAGGAGAGATCATGTCTTAAGTTCAACATTTGATTTAAACAAGGATTTTAACCAAAGTATTCAACAAAGGCTAAATTGGTATTTTAAAAAAATCAATAGAGCTTAATATTAGGGTTTGTTTTCTATGCAGTGCTATTTATATCATGGTTAGTCATAATAAAGAGAAAACTATTTACTATTTGCAGATAATGGATTCATTTAATTGCTATGACGTAATGCAACAACATTTGTTATAATCACACCAACTTTTTAAGTGCATCTTAATCTCAAAAGCACCTTTCATAGCAAGTATTTTTTTTTTCTTTTATGACAGAACAACGCAAATGTTACTCTGGTACTGCTTTCAGATTTAAATTTCAACTTACCTTCTCTAATACTTTAGCAATTCGAGTCCCCACCTGCTCAAAAGACTGAGGAGAGAATTCCTCTTTGCCAAGATTTTGCAGCACCTGAGGTCAGGAATATTAAAAAAAAAAAATAATGACTGTTATTATAATCTAATTTTTGTACTTAGAGCTGATGATCCTGTCTTTTGTCATGTGACCTGTGCTTTGGCCTACCTCACTGAGTTGGCTCTCCCCTGTGTAGTGGATGGCAGCTCGATTAGCCATGCCTGCCAGGTGGTCGAGGGTGTGCATACTGGCAGCGAGGTTTGCATTGCATAAAGGCTCCACAGCTGGCTCCTGGAGTGGAGTAGCAAAATCGATGTGCTCTGTGATGCTGGGGGACGAGGCATTGAATAAAATTGTCAATCACTGCCATACCTCAAAAGCATAAATGTATACTGTAGTTGGTCAGTGGTTTACAATGGTACTGACATATGACCGTTTAAGGTTTCACATGACGTGCAATGAACTAATTTGCGCAGCCGAGTAAGAATACGTGTTCACATGGCACAGGAAGACATTTCAATACTTGTTTTATATTCATGGCATAGAAGTTATTTTCATACAAATACTATAATTACGCCATCACTACTGTGTTAGCAAAGATTATCACATTAGGTGGTGCGGTCCTATTTATGTACAGATTTTGGGTTATGTGTCAAGGCAAGAACAAACTCCATCATTAGACCGATTAAAAATGTTTGTAAATAGATGATGGAATATTTTCGGGTGGCAGAAAGCGAGTGACTACTGTCGACCTGAACTAAAATGTTGACAAAAACTTGAGGCCACTCTTAACTAATTTGCTCCCAACAACGTATAAATACGTTCTATTTTAAATGTATCAAGTGTGATATATTTATACGTTTTTTTTTTTTTTTTTTATTTTGTTTTGTTTTTTAAATGCTAGAGCATACAGAAGGCTGTGATGTAGCCTCTCAGCTGCAGAGAACAGATGGAATAATTACAAAAACGGCCCGCAAGTGGCAGCAGAGCATAATGGATCAACCAGTGCCATGAATAATGATGAAACTTAAGTATATTCTAATGCTAATTGCTGCAAAACAGAAACAGATAGAAATATACTTTTTTTTCTGATGAAAGAAGAGACTAATCTTTCTTTTGGTGGGTTCCGTGTTTTTATAGTAATAGAAAACAATATTTTGTGGGCCTTGCAAAATCAGTCAAAATCCAGTAAAACAGCTGGGAGCGAAGGGGGTTGCTTCAGTGAAAATGGCTGCAAGTGAATGAGTTAAAGGGACAGACCGGGAATCAAATCTCCGTAATCAGGTTTAAAAGTTGAAGGGTGGGAACTTGCGATCATAGCCTTCAATGTTAGATAAGGGGAAAATTAACCTATCATGGGACAAAAGCTTACTCGATGTTCTTGGCCGACACGGCTAGCCAAGTGCTTGCTGCAGTGGTAAGGTCGACCCTTCGGGTGCGCTGACACTCCTCTGGCCCTGGCCAGCCAAGACTTGTATAGTCCCTCCAGCGGCCTGCCCAGGACAAAGAAAAAGACTAAGATGTATATTCAACCGGTTGGGAGTCCAGCACCTTGCATTATTCAGCCTGGTGTAAGTTAGTGGTACCTGGAGGACCTGCTGATGGGATAGTTGGTCCGCTAATCTCCAGAACTGAATGTCCTTCAGACAACGGCTCCCCACCCTGGCTATCCTCAGACATGGCCACATTCTCAGTCTCATCCACCTTTGCTTTTCTTACTCTCTTTACTTGAAAGGTGATCTGAAACGCAACACATCAACATCACACATTCAAAAAGGCCAAACAATGTTTATTAACACTGCATATTCTAAGTAGCCGGTTTGTATATAGGAGCAATATGTGCCATTACCCATTCTGAACCGTCGTCATCCTCACAGTTTCCAAAGCAGGGCCCTCCTCCACCACGGGGCCCCATCACACGGTCATTCTTCAGAACCCGGATTCCTCGCAAGTCGCCTCGTTTGCCACTGACATCCAAAGCCCCCTCGAAAGCTCCCATCAGATCTTCCTTCAGCTGCCACTCCTCCTCACCTTCGACCCCTCCCTCTGCAAGTGAGGGGGGCGTCCCTGAAGAAGAGCGAGCAGCTTGCCGTTTTCCCGCTGCCTCGCCAGACCCATTTGTGTCCAAGATGACTTCTGTTTTAATAGCAGAGAAACACAAATTACAATCACTCACAAAAGTGACAAAGATCAAGATGAGTGTTTTGACAAAGGCACAGTCAGATGCACCTGATTTTCAAAAGTAAACAAACTTTATTTGGGTCTTGATTAGGGCTGCTCGATTATGAAGGAAATAATCACAATTACCGTAATTTGGTAATAATTGAAATCATAATTAGGACAACGATCGTTTTTTATTTTGGTACAAAACAAGAAAATGTTTAAACGTAAAAAATATTTAGACAAATTAATTTTGAAACACTATAGTTATGCAAGTTTCTTTTGGCCCAAACAATATTGATTAAATTAGTTATTTTAAAATAAAAATAAAAAAAGGTACAAATATATACATTTAAACAACTCACAATTAGTATTAATAATCTTTGATTTTTGTTCATGATTATTCCAATTTTGTAATTGTCAAGTGTAATTGAATTTTGATTAATTGCACAGCCCTATTCTTGATTATCAATAAAATATTTTTTGTTCAGTCTTTCTGTGGGGCCCAGTGGTTGGGGACCCGTATGCATTGGTTCCCAATTACAGCTGAAGTGATGAACAAAGGCTACCTTAATGAGACAGGACCACCCCTTCCAAATTGGGTTAGTTCTGGGAGGCTTTAAAAAAACAAAACAAAAAAAAAACAAAAAAACAAAAACAAACAATCATTGGGTATCAAGTGAGATGTGATTAATTATTGGGGTATTTATAATTATGGGGGACAACAGCATGTCACAGATGTTATTAATATGTGACCATGAAAAACACGATAGGCCCATGCTTATTATAAATATGGTATGACTAAAGTTGCTTATTAAGATATTTTTGGTTCCCACTGGATGCTAGTAAAAGTATCTTCCCATTTTTCCAATCACTGACAGTGTCTCTACTGTAGATCATATTCTTAATTTCTTACTTTCAAAGAGCAAAGAGTCTTCTATGGCCGAAATAGAAGACGTATCCTGTTTTTCTTCACCGCCACCCCACTCCTCCAGCGGTATGGCAAGTTCATCCTCAGCAATGCAAGCAGAACCCTCTGGATGAAAACATGTAAAGTCATTAAACAAAAAATTCCAACAATTAAATAAGTTGTGTTATCTACTTCAATTATTTGTGTCAATAAAATGTAAGTAAAATATTAACAACCTCAAGTTTTGTTTAATGGTAGAAAGCTGCTTTGAATGTCAACATGGGAGGAACTGTACAACATTTCGACTCTGTGTGTCATCTGTTTATTATTTAGTCCATGTGTTTTGTGGGAGGAATATTTGGCTATGGAGAGTCAAATTTTGACACATCTAATTTTGGCCTCAGCTATTTCCAGCAGGTTTAAATAATTGAGTGGTAACACTTCTCCACTTCAAGCACTTTTCACTTCACTCTCTCACTGTTACGAATAAATTGTGTGTCGTTTGTGTTCATATCAAACATGTGAAATACTTATAAATTCTCAATGTTGTACTCACTGCCACCTTTACAGCTTAAAGAAAGAGCACTGGGGTTTTCTTGCATAACATTAGAGAAGGAAAACCTGCCTGACACATGGCTCCATGGCTTAGTGAAAGACGAAGATATTACACTACATCCCTTTATAGTTAAGTAATGACTCCCTGTGCGAAATGTTTGCTTAATTATTTTTGTCCAACAATGATACAAAGTGAAATGCTATTTTATTGACTGATCATTGAAGCTTCAAATCGATGATGTTGCTATAAATGCTTAGCTCTTTAACACAAATTCTGGTAAAAATTCTTTGCATCAAAGTTACTCACGAGAGCAGGGTTGTTGGTTCGAAAGGTTGTAAAGGAAGGGATAAAATTGCAGGCAACGCAGAAGAGGTATGCTGGTGCGACACTGTTCACAGGCAGCAAAGGATGAGAAGGAAGTGGAGGAAGAAACGGCTGTCATCAGTGTGTGGCGAAACAAGGCCAGCGCTCCGGTCACATTGCCCTGGGCCAACTGCAAGTTCACCAGGCTGAGGAGTGCGTGAGGCTGGTGGCGGAAAAGGGGCGCTGTTCAGATACCTACATGTAGTTTTGCTATTGAACACAAGTAGGTCTATTGCAAACAATGTAAATACACATTAAAAAGAATGGACAGTTGTGAAAAAGTATGTCCCCTTACTGATGTGTTTTTTTTTTAATTTTTTTTTTTTAAACCAAACATCAAACCAATTTTGATGATGAGTCTTTCGCATCACTGTGAAAGGATTGGGCCCACTCTTCTGTGAGTTTTGAGCATAAATTGCTCGTTAGCGGTCATACCAAAGCATCTCAATTGGATGCAACCAGTGGGGTCCAAACTCGGTCCTTGAGGGCTGGAGTCCTACAGGTTCTGGATGGTTCTCTTGTCCAACATGCCTGAAGGTCATCAGCAAGCTCTGTATAATGATCCTGCTCATTGGAACAGGCGTGTTGGAGCAGGGAAACATCCAAAACCTGCAAGACTCCGGCCCTCGAGGATTGAGTTTGGACAGCTCCACCGTCTTGAATTTGACTTTGCCATGACAAAACTTTCATTTATTTTGTTTATTCATCTATTTATAATGATGTATATATTTTTTTAGCCATTCAGTGGTAGATTTGCCTGTATACGGATCTTCTTGTAGACAGAAGACATCATTGTTCTATTACAACAAGCGGTCAGGCCCTGAATTAGGAATCAGCCCCAATCCATCACACTGCCACAAACATGTTAACTATTGGCATGCTCTTTTTTCTTTTTCTTTTTTTTTTTTTTTTAAATCAATGCTGTGTTAATTTTAAATTTAATATAACCAGCCACACACCTTCCAAAAAGTTAAAACATTTGTCTTGTCAATTTACAGAATATTTCTCCAAACTCTTGGGGATCATCAAGGGGTAATTAGGGCCGGATACGATTATATATTAGAAAGACTTTTTTGTATTACTTGAGTTGTCTTTGTGAAACATTAAAATTGTCTTAATGATCGAGAACAGTGGTATGAAGGAGAGGGCAAATCATGCCAATGTAAATGTGATAAACAGGATTATAACAATAAAATATGATAAAATAAAAATAAGGGGGTGATTACTTTTTCACATCCCTGTCTATACTGTATACAATGTTATTTGCAAATAAACAAACAAACAAACAAACAAATAAATAAACAAATAAATAAATAAAGATAATAAATAAGTAAATAAATAATAAGGGTTTTACTGGCTTCTGGGTTTTACAACAGGATTAATGAATCGACCAACACTTTTATGACTGTTACAGTCTCTCTGTATATCTGTTGCAACCTATGGATGAACTATGTTGACACTCTAAGATCAGTGGCTAGACCTAAGTACTAATCCAGAATTACAATATTAAGATAAGCCAGTATCTTACCTCAGTTGCATTGTAAACCAGTGCTTGCTCCACCAATGTTTGTGCGTGGGTGGTCAATCCATAACGTAGCAGCAAATTAGCAGCATTCGTGAGGGGCAAATGGCGATGGGAGGGCGGGGTTTTGAGCCACACTTGGCGCAGGCACTGAAGGGCACGACTGCCATTTCCTTGGGCCCGCCAGAATAGAGATGCTTCATTGTGGACCTGCCAGCTGGATAATTTGTCCTATACAAACAATACCTGCTTAGCAATATTTGGCTTCAGAAATATGGAGCTATGTTTTTGATGGCGTAATATGTATGAGGATAATGCACACATTGCAAGATAAGTAAATCAGAGGTGACGTGTTGCTTACTAATTTCATTATTTCGGCAATCCTGGATCCAATTTGTTCCAATGTCCAACCACCACTCCGAAACTGCAATATCTGTAATTGCACACAATGATAATGCATCGAACATTTTAACTATGAATTACAAGGGTTGGTGTTTGGGACAAAGACTAGCAGACAGACACCTGGGCGGCAAATGGATCTGGTAGCATCTTGTCTTCCAGAAGCCAGTCCAGTGAAGCAGGCAGGGGAGGAGAATGTACTTGGGAGGGAGAACCACACTCTGGCAGGGCCACGGTTTGAGGAGGAGTACCACTCCCATAGAGAAGAGTTGCCACTTCGCTGAATGTGCACGGATAGAATATAATTAGTTTATACAGTATGGTATTTTTTTTTTTTACTTTTGAAATGGTCACCGACCCACAAAATACACACAGATCTTGAATGTGTACTTGCCTGTGACTCTTGGTTTCAAACAAAAGGTGGTATGTGGGCAACAAGTGCGCAGGCGGGACACTTGGGTATTCACTAACACAGTCTGTCCGCTGAGGCCACAACAACTTCTGTACATCCTACAGGGAAAAAAAATAAACATGGATGAATTAAGTGCAGTGTTTCTGAAAAACGATGCTTAGAGTAAAGTAGCAACATTCAAATATGTCAAGAATTAAAAGGGGACATATTAGGGACAACTGACTTCTTAATTCGCTGCATTCGAAAGGCCATGACATGTGGGGTCCCTCAAGGGTCAGTCCTTGGACCCCTGTTGTTCAGTCTGTATATGTTACCTTTGGGTCAAATGCTTCAGAACACCGATGTTGACTATCATAGTTATGCAGATGACACACAACTGTATTTATCTATGTCCCCAAATGACAGCAGTTCTATTAACGCATTGTGTCATTCTCTAGAGCAAGTTAACAACTGGATGAACCAAAATTTCCTTCAGCTGAACGAAAACAAAACAGAGCTCATTGTTTTCGGCAATAAAGAAAAGAGGATTGCTGTTAAAAAACAGCTTGAGTCACTGTCTTTAGAAACTAAAGACCAAGTTCGAAATCTTGGGGTACTAATAGACTCAGATCTGACCTTCAGCAATCATATTAAATTCATCACTAAAACAGCCTTTTACCAGCTGAAAAACATATCCAGACTGAAGGACTGCATGCTTCAAGCAGACCAAGAGAAGCTTATCCATGCTTTTATCTCCAGCAGACTAGATTACTGTAACGGTCTTCTGACTGGACTCTCTCAAAAGAACATGAGACACTTGCAGCTCATTCAGAACGCTGCAGCTCGAGTTCTGACCAAAACAAGGAGATCAGAACATATTACTCCAGTACTTAAGGATTTACACTGGCTCCCTGTCAGCTGTAGAATGGATTTTCTGCTACTCGTCTATAAATCACTAAATGGTTTGGGTCCTGAATATATCCAAGAAATGCTGATTGAGTACAAGCCCAGCAGGGCTCTGAGATCTACAGACTTGGGCCAACTAGTGGAACCCAGAGTTCGAAGCAAACATGGTGAAGCTGCATTTAGCTATTATGCTGCACACAGATGGAATAGGCTACCAACAGAAGTTAAGTCAGCCCCGAGTGTAAATGCTTTTAAACCCAGGTTAAAAACTTAGCTTTTTTCTTATACCTTTGATTAGGGACTTTTAAACAGCTTTAATTAAGTGTTTTTTTGTTTTGTTTTTTGTTTTTGTTTTTTTAATAATATTAATTATATATATTAATATATTAATATTATTTTAAACTTCCTTATGTTAAATGTTTTAAAGTTTGTTGAATAATGTTTTAAGATTGTTATTGTATGTTTTTTTTTTTTTTTTTTTTTAGTAAATTTTGTAACCTATTTTTATTTTTTATTTTTATTTTTTTTCCTCTGAATGTTAACTACTGTTTCTTGATGCTTATGTGTTGTCTTTCCTTGTGTAAAGCACATTGAGTTGCCTTGTGTATGAAATGTGCTATACAAATAAACTTGCCTTGCCTTGCCTTGCCTTGCCTTGCCTTGCCTTGCCTTGCCTTGCATAAAAATAGTTGGGTCTCTGGAGTGCTGGTCTGTGCCACATACATGGACCAGCACACTAAATGACAAGTTTTATTTGGGTTCTTGGTGATGAAGTGCTGACTCCACAAGGGAGAATAGAATATCCATGCGTTGCAGGCATGCCTATCCATGTCTTGTAGGGCCTGGCGCGTGCTGAGTTATCAATAGGTCAGGCAATTTGGGACCGCAAAGTGCAGCAGGGCTTTTACGGTGATGAAATACATTGGCTCAAATGTATGTGGGATGTGATGACGGTTGGCTCACTTGCATATAACAGGCCAACCCCTCAAAACGAGGCCAATATCAGTAAGACAAAATATTAGGGTGTGACAAGCATTCTATAATTATTGATCCTTGAGGTACTTTGCATGTGAAAGACATTATGAAAACATAATAGCAAACGTTTCTAATTATTGGGGGGGAATAAAATCCACAATATGTCCGACACAGTGTTGCAAAAAGCAATCAGTAAGGCTCTACATTTAAATAAATAGTGGAAGAAAAGAATATGTTGTAAACTACAATCAACTGCAATCATCCGTCTTGCCTGTGTGTCATCATGATGATCGCTCCAAAGAGCAGCAACTGGATCCTGGTCACCTGACACAGAAGGATGGAGCTGAGGGCTGTGTGTGGACAGATTTGAACTGTGATCTGACACAAGTGCCACACTGGATGCCACCGACATCTCTTCGCCAAACTATGAAGAAAGGGAGGCAACAGCCAAAGAAAAAAAGTCAGTGTTATTTATTTGATTGAGGAGTTTGCCGACAGTTTTTATTAACCCCAAAATAATCTTGAATAGCATACGATAAGACATACAAGAGAAGTGAATCAACACTTACTTGGACAAAATGAACATTTTCAAAGAGGTCACCACGGTGATAGCGCACAGGCAGATCGAATGGGCAATGGAGGCTGCGCTGCTGTTGACCCAGGCGGCAGATTTGATGGTTCCCTGTGACAATAAAATACTTGTCCTTTAGATTCAAACAATGACATCAATAGGAAAGCCAGAAATGTTGCATTACTTTAACCTCTAATGTTGCATGCTAGTTGTGAAGATACATTAACAACAGAAAAAATATGATCACTGCCTGTAACCTTGGATATACCACGATCAGCATTTTACCAAGTTGGGCTTCTTTGGCCATTTGGGTCTCATGGATAATGTTGTGCAGGATCTGCTCTTCCTGCAGCAGCTTGTGTTTATCTAGCGCCTCCTGCTGGCGAAGGTAGTGGTCATGCTGCTTTTGGTATTCCTTGAGCTCATTCAAGGTTCGCTGCAGTGACCTAAACATAGAGCCATAATCACATCCACAAATACAATTGTATATTTAACAGTTGTCATCACAACGTTTGTATAATGAAAGAGAAAAGGAGAGGAGAAAAGCTTTTCGAATTCATATGGACAGTGTTCCAATAATATGTTAATGATTGCAGCATTTTTGTGGTTTACTGTTCAGAAAGATTTTTCTTCAGTCAAGTCACATTTATGCTACAAACAATCTTGGGTCATCAAAACCATAGAGAACACAAATATGCTTACATTAAGAGGTGAATGTGAACATTTAGAGTTGAATATCACACTTAATGTTCTCAAGTGTTGTTTAGAACTAAAGATGGTTGTAGTTTACTCAAGTCAAGGTAAAATGTAAGCAATTAAAAATCAAATCAGATCAACCGCTACTTCAGTTACTTTTCTAACAGTGAGGGATGGGAGGTTGATGATCTATATACTGGAAAAAGTAGGAGATAAATAATATTAATATAAATGAAAAAATATTGCAGGCTTACGATGGTCGTGTAATACAAAGTTTCAAATGGTGCATAGCAACAAACTCGTTCACATTAGGGGTGTGAATTGCCTAGTACCTGACGATTCGATTCGTATCACGATTCACAGGTCACGATTCGATTCGATACCGATTAATCCCGATACGAACGGTCACGATTCGATACCGATTAATCCCGATACGAATTTATAAGTCGATTGTTGCGATTTTTTTTCATTCATATTTAGAAAATACTAATCAGTAAGCTTGTAGAGTGTAAGATTTATATGAAAATGTATTATTTATTTATCTGAAATTTCAGTCTTATAGAGGTTGTAATCTGTTTCATGTTTGAACAGCATTAAAATAAAAATATTAAGGCTTAATGTGCCGTTCATATAACATTCTTCCATGGTCAAGGTGTGAATCCTAAAAAAAAAAAAAAAAAAAAAAAAAAAAAAAAAAAAAAAATCGATTCTGCCGATTATTGAATCGATTCGAGAATCGCGCGATGTAGTATCGCGATATATCGCCGAATCGATTTTTTTTTAAACACCCCTAGTTCACATAGACCGACCGATACGATACCAGAATCGGTGCTTATACTGTACGTTTGCCCTGCAATCTTGAAGAAAAAAAGAAAAAAAAAGTAATCATTCCATTGCAACAATACACATTGTAATGTGCAGAAATTCACATTACAACACTACTGTTGGAATAGAACTCAGTTGTAAAATAAGTACTTAGTTATGGCTACACGAGTGGCTAAGCTTAGCGAGGTAAGTTAAAATATACTACATACTTGTACTATGTACTGTACTCACTGGTGCATATAATTACCATGACATATTTTAATCACTATATATATATATATATATATATATATATATATATATATATATATATATATTATTTTTTTTTTTTTACAAATGTATGTAAACTGCAATTACATTAAAGCTGGACATGTGTACCTGTGCTGGGCTTCGAGGCGCTGCTCAAGCTTTTGCTGGCAGAGCACGGCATGCTTCCTCCTTAAGGCCAACTCAAAGCCTGGCTGGGCCTGTAATGCCTGCTCATAACACAACACTGAGTGGTTGTATTCCCCAAGCATCTGGTAGGGCAGAGAAGATCGGAATAAACAGATTTGTAAATGATGGTTATCCGCAGTTTTAATATAGCTTGAATAAAAAGCCCTTTCCACTCCATGGACTCCCTCTTACCTGCCTGAAGGCACATGTGTGAATACATCAGATTACACTGACAGTAAAAAGAAAACCAATAGTTTTGTGGTAACATTTTGGTTTAAATAATATTCAAGTGTGAACCTTGCTGCCTGCAGTGCAGTAATGTGGGCCCCTTTAAACTTACAGCATAAATGTTTCCCAAAGTGTAGTGACTGGTAAACAGGTCCGAGGGCAGGTCCAAGGCAGCGTGGGCGAGAACAGCAGCATCTGCTGAGAAATGGGCTCGGTGCAGGACGTTGGCCATATTCACCAGGGCTACATCCTTGTGATGCCTAATAACACACAACGAACGTGGGAATGTGAACATATGTGGCCGCTCTCAAACAAACTGAAGCATCTAGCAGGGACCTTGTGAAGAGGCTGACTCTACCTAGGGGAAAAGTGCAGAGCGCGCACCACACAATCCATCACCCTTTGAGGCTCGTTCTTCATACGCCAATAGAATGAAGCCATGTTGTACAGCACCCATGATGATGTATTCTGGAACAGAAAGGACACATTAATATTCTTTTTGTTGGATTATTGTTATTTTTTTAAGATTTCACAATGATAGTAGTCCTTTTGATAGCTGGACGAAGAGGCTTATTGTAAAATGTAGTGCAATAATAGGTCCACGTCTGCCAAAACCTGATCATAAACACGAGCCACAAACTGACTTTGACAAAATAGAAATACAATGTCAGTCTTAAATAAGTCAATAATGCAAAAAGTTAAGTTCTAAGTTCCAAATTTTTTTCACATTACATGTTTGTGTCCAACAACAACAACAACAACAAAAAAGAGCTTACCCTCAGTAATGCTTGATGGATGCGATGGCCCACCACGTCTATACTGTGACCCAGTTTATGTGACAAAGAACTATAAATTGGGTCCTCTTTTGAAAGTAACGGGGATGTGAGGTTTGCCCTCTCTTGGACACCCTACAAAAACACCAATAAGAACACATACATGTTATGTGTTACTTTATTACTTGACATGACAGATAGTCTGCTCACATTCATTGTACCTAGGTTGCATATATGTTGATTGTCGATTATGTTCAAAATAATAAGAGTCATTTTAATTTTATTACTTGAATCATTATGATTATTGGTCAGTTATTCATAAGAAAAGAGCTGCATTTTCACTGCACTACTTTTCAACAACTGCAAACAGTTTCCAGAACAAAATGCTCTTATGTGTGTGTATATATATATATATATATATATATATATATATATATATTAGGGGTGTGAATTGCCTAGTACCTGACGATTCGATTCGTATCACGATTCACAGGTCACGATTCGATTCGATACCGATTAATCCCGATACGAATTTATAAGTCGATTGTTGCGATTTTTTTCCATTCAAATTTAGAAAAAACTAATCAGTAAGCTTGTAGAGTGTAAGATTTATATGAAAATGTATTATTTATTTATCTGAAATTTCAGTCTTATAGAGGTTGTAATCTGTTTCATGTTTGAACAGCATTAAAATAAAATATTAAGGCTTAATGTTCCGTTCATATAACATTCTTCCATGCTCAAGGTGTGAATCCTAACCCGAAGTCAGACGTTTTGTTGAATATTTTTCCATTAAAAATGGAAGTTTAAAAATCGATTCGCACACACACACACACACACACAAAAAAAAGGCAATGATAAGACGTTGAATCGGTAACTACCGAATGAACAATTCTGAGCTCTTAAAAAAAAAAAAAAAAAAAAAAAAAAAAAAACGATTTTTTTTTTTATTGAATCGATTCGAGAATCGCGCGATGTAGTATCGCGATATATCACCGAATCGATTTTTTTTAACACCCCTAATATATATATATATTAATTAATTATCAAATAATTTATAAATTTCACTTTCAATCACTCCAGCACAAGCTTTTGAAAATGGCAATATCAGGTTAAGTGCAACTGGTGACCAGCTGACCATAATACTCACCCTGAGATGCTGGAATGCATGGATACTATAAGGTAGTTCTAACACTCTTGCACAGTCTGGCTTTTCTAGATCTGGAGGCAGAGCCGAGAGTAAATCCACGTAGTCTTCGGGGCTACACACAAGGGAGAGGAGGAAGAAACATAGTAAGTCAATTTGCTTTTTTGTTCAAACTTAGTCTGTGCCCTAATGAAGGAAGTACTTTTTTTTTGTACATCAGACTTACCGAATATCTTTACTCTCTAAGGAGATGTAAGTGCCATCATACAGGTCAAGGTCACCAAGAGGTACTTTGGCCATAATGCAGTCTGCGTCCTCTTTGTAGTGTCGCTGCTCTAGCCCTGTGTCCCTGTCCTCATTTTCCTCAATGTGAATTTTCTGTGCCACGAGCAGCTTCTGCTCAAAATTCAGAGAGAAAAAAATAGAGGTAAAATACAAACAAACAAAAAACTATAGTAATTAACTTAAAATAATCCCCTGCGAATAAACTGAAAGCCCTACTGCAAAGTGAAAAACACAGTAATTCACCCCCCAATAATGTTTAGAACTTGTCTGCAATCATGATACATCAGTGAATATGTCTTTCCCTGTTGTGACAGAGCTTTGGCACCATCTTGTGGCACCTTAGAGCATTACAGAAAGAGACTACAAACAATTCGGAGTTTTGTTTTGTTTTTAGCAATAATGGCGGATAGGTTAAAAATTCAAACGTCAATTTTACCTGAGGAATTATTGTAGAGAATTTCTAGTGCTCATATCATGAACATAATTTTCAGTGACACAAGGTCAAAACTTACTCACCTCCAGTTTCTTGAGGTAGTTCACACGGGACTCTTGTCTCATAAAGATCACCACATCATGCGGATGCTTGAGATTCAAAGGTGAATCAACCTACAACAAGTTGAGTGGATATATTCAAATATCAAACTGATGCAAAATAATACATTGTACACACCCCCAACGATTAGAACGTAAACGAAACGCAACCGTAACTTTATTAAGCATTAACTTAGCTGATAGCGGGATAGTGATAAGGGACGCCGACAGGGACCCGGCCAGCCGGTATGTTTTGGTCATCTTGACCTCGCTCACCCTACTATCTCGCGTAAGATCTGCCATGTACTAGAAATCGCTGAGGCTTGCAGGGGGTACTTTCTCGGAAATCGTAACTTTAGGGAGGCGGGCAAACAAATCTGACATGGATCAAGTGAACCACCAAAACCACATTATCAAAACCCGAATAAAATGGGAAAAACATGTTACAGGTAAAGCTAACTGAGATAGCATTTGAAGCTAAACGATAGAGACTCAATGAGCTGTCATACTTGCTGTTGTATTTTTCCGTCCTCTGTGACAACCCAGTGGGTTGTGGCTCCCCCGGAGTCCACTACGAGCATGCAGAAGAGAATGAAAAGCTTCCCCTGAAAAAACGTTTTGCGCGAACAGCTGACTCGACAGGGAAAGGAGTCAGGACTGATTTTCTCCATGTCCGCCATTTTTCTGTCTCCAACTCTCCTTAGCGCTGTGGCAACAGCAAAGCAGCCTCCGACCACACAGCGGCGCTCAAGTCACTTGCACCCCAAGAGAAAAAAAACAAACACATCATGTGACCTGTAAACCTCGACGTATCGTAGATTCCACTTTTGGGTCTGACTTTTACGTCAACGTCGGCGCCGTATTGCAGGTGGCAAAGTGGAACGCTCACGGAGATGCATCATTCTTTTACCAGATCTCATGGAAAATTAATTGATCTTTGATTGTTCTTGGCTATTATAACAAGAGCTTGAAAACATAATTTGCACTCACACAAAGAAGCAAATGTCATTAATCCATGCCAGTCACAATGTATTCTTAAATAAAATTACCTTCAACATAATAAAAGTAAATGTGCAAATAAAATTGTCCTATAAAGTGAAAGTAGGCTACTGTGTACATACAGTAGTATTGTGTTGGGTCACCCACGCCTTTATTAAGTGATGTGCAGAGTTGTGGCCAGCAGCCGCTCCAGGGTTCTCATTTTGTGAGTGTGTTTGAGTGTTTGTCTCACTCAATCCACGGCTGTCTGCTTGTAAGGGAATTTGCAGCACCTTCAGTGGACACAAATTTGTAATAATCGGGTTTAAAAATAGCGACCTACGTTAATTTTGGTGCCGATTAACAAAATGCATTCGCTTTGTGCACTATGTATGTTTTGGTTCATGTTCAGTCCAGTGACTTGCATTAGTTAGGCAGGCCTGACACATTCAATATGGCAGCCTCACTGACTTATCACAGTAGCGGCCGTCGAACTCAGGGAGCGGGACAGCCCGCTATTATGCTATGGTTTGACGTATGATGACGTGGTTAAGACAGGAAATTCTGTGGATAAATACGTTCCTGACTTACTCAAGGTAATATTTTAACATGGTATTTGTCTTATTATTGTTCGTTGTGTGTTTTAGTGTCCTTACAAGAGTTGGGCGTCATTACTACCTTCTGCGGTGGTTATTATGATTTAAAAAGATTATTTAGAGAACACAGGCTGTACTGTAAAACAGACTGTAAAACTAACAGTTCCGCATGTAGAAGCTCGGCTAGTCTCCTCAAACGACAACGTTGTCTGTTAGTTTTGAGGGATTTCAGTTTAAATGTATATACTATATTCATATTTACACGAATCAATAAAAGTACATACAACTATAACAGCCTACTAAACAAAGGTAAAAACAGTGACAGCACGTGTAATAAACAATGAATCTTATAACTACCAAAAAATCGCGACAGTCAAGTATCTGTAAACATTTGTTTGCTTATTCATAAATCATTCTGCAAGTATTTAAATAATTGCCAAAAGTTTCCCTAGGTACAACAATGCTGCAGTGTTTCTCAATGTTATAGAGGATGTATATGGATATCCATCCATCCATCCATCCATCCATCCATCCATCCATCCATCCATCCATCTTATGCAATCATTGTTGTTGCCCACCAGTTTCCTCTTGTGTGTCATCCTCGTCAGATGTCTTGCTCTGACAGTCACAAGGGGAGTTTGGAGGAGGTCAGTTATGAGGGAGCTGGTGGTGGCGAGCTGTCCAGTTGTGCCTTGGCGATGCGGGAAAGGGAACGAGAATCCATACAAAGCCCCTCAGAGAGCCCTGGCAGCTCTACTACTCTGCAATCTACAGACCTTGTGCAAGGCTACGATGTGGAGTTTGATCCGCCGCTTGAGAGAAAATACGAATGTCCTATCTGTCTCATGGCTCTCAGGAATGCTATTCAAACACCATGCGGGCACCGTTTCTGCAAAACCTGCATTGAGAAGTCAATACGGTAGGTTTTTGTGTTGCTTCAACATGGTTCATACTTCATAATGAATTTAATCACAGCAGCATGCCTGAAATGTTGTCATCAATAGCATGTAGCCTATATGCTTGTGTCGCAATAAATGAAGTGTCATATGTTAATCTTCTTCGTGAAATAAAGGGATACAGGACAGAGGTGCCCAGTGGACAATGAAATGTTGTTAGAAGATCAGCTGTTTCCTGATAATTTTGCCAAAAGGGAGATTCTTTCCCTCACTGTCCGCTGTCCAAATGCTGGCTGTATTGACAAAATGGAGCTCAGACATTTAGAGGTGAGAATATGCCATCAGCCTACATACACTAGAAATCTGTCTGATGTAAATATTTCTTTCTGTGTGTATGTATGTTTCTTTAAGAGGCCATATGGAGACCCAAGATGAACTAAGATTTCACAGATGATTTGTTCCCAAATAGTCTTTTTCACAGTTGCCTTGTGAGACTTTTCACAGCAGATCACCTCCCCCCTGTGGTCTGTTCCTGTGGTGCTGTGGTGTTGACAGCTGAGCTGATATAATTGCAACCTCCGTTGACCTGTTTTCTCTTTCTTTAGTGATAGATGAAGCCTCATGAGGCACCGAACCACTTGAACCAACTGGTTCGAGAAACTCAAAGCTTCAAATGCGCACAAAACCACCTGCTGGCCATGTGTATAATCGCAGGCGGCTGGCTGTATCTTAATCATACAATCATTGTGATGCATTTTTTGCACCTGTTTTGACTATTGGGAATGACTAGGAGAAAAAATAGTGCTTAGATGCTGTCTTGTGGCATCTCAGTATATATTGTTATTGCTATATTGTTTTCAGATTGTAGTTTGTGGCAAATGGCAATATTTTATAGTTTAACCTCTTAAAACAGGCAATTCCAAGCCTTTTTAGTGTGGGGCGCCAAGTATTCACAGTTTTCTCTCTATCCCGAATGGCGAGAGATTACTGTAAACACATTCCTGTTTTTCATTCTTTTTTCCTTCCAGAATCATTTGGCACAATGTACATTTGCGACCGTGCCCTGCCCACAATGCCAACAGTCTGTGCGAAAAGTCTACTTGGAGGAACACAAAACCATAGAGTGCCGAAGGAGACCCATGTCCTGCCCAGACTGCGTTGCAAGCTTTGTATACGAGGAGAGGGAGGTAGATCATTTTTTTTCTAACTAGGTCTTTGAATAAATTTTCCACAGCAAGGTTTTTTATTTTTTATTTTTATTTTTTTTTAAACTTAGATCATCATATGCTTGAGTATTCATTCCCTTTCAACATCTTTTCTCGTTCAGCTTCATGAGCAGCAATGTCCTTTTGCCAACATCAAATGCCAGTACTGTGAGCTGGACCTCATCAGAGACCAGGTACAAATACAAAATTCATTTTTTATTACAAGATGGATGAAAGCCAGCTCTATATGTTCAGCAAACCCAATTCTTGTCTCACCACCTCTTACCTTACAACAGACTGTCTTTCTAAACTGTGATGTTGGTTTAGTTAAAACTTTTTCAAAATCAACGGCTACAAAACCAAATTCCACCTAGTCATTCCCCATCCGCAGTTTACCTCTTTTACTGCCACACAAAAAACAAAAAAACAACCCCTACAGTACCAGACAATTTCGAGCATTTTAACTCATCTTTCAGGCAAACAGAATATTGCGTGCTTTTACTACCAAATGAAAGCTCACATTCCATTCTTTCATTAGAAAAATCACCATTTGAAAATGGGTTATCTGAGAGACATTGAGCGAACATTGAAAGGATAAAGAAAAAACAAGCTTTGTGTGAAAATATACATTTTGTGCACAACAGTGACTTTGACACTAATATTTTTTGATTAGTGACTTTGATAATTCACGTCATCCTTGAAAATGTTCTATCATCAGATTTCATTAGATTAACTAGAGAATGCAATTTCTGGGGAAATTGCGTGTGAAGTCTGGAAGGATGAATAAAAACCTGTGGAATGAATTGGAATGATATTGAATGATGTTGAATGACATTGAATGACATGGAATCATATACAATGACCTGGAATGAACTGAACATGCTAAAGTTGGAATGGTTTTAATTCATATTGAAATCTAGAAGCAGTTGAAGGAAGAAAAATATCAAATAAATAAATAAATTGATTAATTAATTAGCAAGAATCAAGAAAACAAGGAAGAAATCAAGTAAGCAACGGATTAAATTGAGAAAAATTAATTAAGCAATGAAGTAAGGAGTATAGAATCGAGTAGCAATGGTGTAAGGGTCACTCTGTTGAAATCAGTTCACTTCCTGTTGAAATTGGGTCACTTCCTGTTGAAATTGGGTCACTTCCTGTTGCTATTAGGTCACTTCCTGTTGAAATCGGGTCACTTCTGGGTTACTTCCTGTTGAAATCAGCTCACTTCCTGTTGAAATTGGGTCACTTCTTGTTGATTTGTTTAGTGACGCTCTGTGAATTAGGTTTAATGTGACAAAGGCTTTGATCATTCATGTCATCCTTGAAAATGTTCTATCTCATCAGATTTTATCAGATTAATAATGTTTCATTTTAATTTCATATTGAAAAGAGATACAATGCTGCCATCTGCTGGCCATAGTTAGTGGGTGTTTTTGATTCCACAACCCATTGACCAGGCAGCGCTCCACTTAGACATTACACTTCCCATTGATTAAAAAAACAAAACAAAACAAAAAACCGTAGTTGAAGTCATTTAACGTTTATGGCGGCATACATCGTGATTTTACTAATCGTTATTCAACGTTTTTGGCGGTCAAAGAGTTTTATAAATGTAACCTTGTAATGTTTTTGTTGCAGATGGACTCTCATTGTGATACAGATTGCCCTAAAGCCCCTATTGCCTGTACCTTTAGCACTTTTGGATGTAAGGAAAGGGTAGGTAAAGCGTTTTAAAAATTGGAATATCACTTGACATTCCTTATCGCACAACTTTTTGTTTTTATAGATGCAGCGACATAACCTGGCTCAGCACATGCAGGAGTTCACGCAAATGCACATGCGCTACATGGCAGAGTTTGTGCGCCGCCTTAGCCTTAATGGCACCACACCAAAGTCACTTTGGGCTCTTGGACCTTCTGTTTCATCCGATGATCAAGGAGCAGCGTCCGCGTCATCTGCTCGGGGAAGCGCCAGCTGTGGCGGCAGCTGTGGCCCTTGCCACCCTAGCGAAGAAATGCAGAGGATCCGGGATATGGATGGACGATTAGTAAAACAGGATCACCAGCTCCGTGAGCTTATCATCTTGGAGGATACTCGGGTATTTTCATATTCCATACGGTTGAGTTTTAATTAGGGATAGACCCATTATCAGCTGGGCCGATTATCGGCACCAATATTCAAATTGTTGGAACAATCGTGTGTTTTTGTTGCCCCTGTGGCCAGGTCAGGAGGGGAGATTTTTAATATCAATGTTTTTTGTTTTTTGTTTTTTGTTTTTTTTACCTGGTTAAAAAATAGAATGATAATTCAGCATTTTGACGAATTTCGGCGTCGGCCAATTTGAAGGCTCATATGATATGGCCGATGATCGATCCATTCAAAAAAGTGTTCAGAGCAAAAAAACAAAAAAAAACAAATTAATGATTTAAATTTTCATAGATGCTTCTTCTGACCTTGGGAACTTTCTGCACCTTCTGTTTTTGTTTGAAATTAAAAATATAAGTACAATTAAAAACAAATATTTAAATAAATTTGAAAATTAAAAAAAAGTATTTGCTGTAGCAAACAATAGGGAGCTATTTACTTAAGTTTTTATTTAACTTTTGAAGACATGCAACTGCACCTGGAAGATCCCTGAACTTTTTGTGAGATTTAAAAAAAAAAAAAAAAAAAAAGGATGCCTATTGACTAAGATTTTTTTTTAACTCCAATATTTTCTAAACCCTAAACATTGTTGAACAAACAAAATGCTTAAAAAAAAGAGCTGCAGTTTTTATTTATTTATTTATTTTTTATGCCAATACATGTTCAAAATAAAATACAATAAATAAATAAAACATTTTCCCTTTTAGTGAAAATGAGTATCTTCTACAAATATCAATTATCGACTACTAATAATTGGTGTAGATATCGGCCCTGAAAAACTCATCTAGTTTTAATACAAGAATGCTTTCACACTGAGAACTCGGGTTCGAGTCCAGGCTCTGGCCTTCCTGGGTGGCGTTTGCATGTTCTCCCCGTACCCACGTGGGTCTTCTCCGGGTACTCCGGCCTCCTCCCACATTCCAAAGACATGCATGGCAGGTTAATTGGGCGCTCCAAATTGTTCCTAGGTGTGCTTGTGAGTGTGGATGGTTGTTCGTCTCTGTGTGCCCTGTGATTGGCTGGCGACCAGTTTAGGGTCTACCCCGCCTACTGCCCAGAGCCAGCTGAGATAGGCTCCAGCACCCCCCCTTGTGAGGAATAAGTGGTCTGGATGGATGGAATGCTTTCACAAGCAAAACTCAAAGCAGGAATCCTGCCAAAGGTTGCCATCTCATGATTTCTGTTTCTTTCCTACAGGTAGGTCAGCTAGCACAGCTGCAGAGAAGAGTAGCTGTGCTCGAGGACACAGTGAAGGAGCTGGAGGCGCAACAATGCCACGGCATCTTCATCTGGCGTCTCAGAGGCTTCTCGGCCCACCTCCGGAACCAAGAAGCAGGCCTGCCGGTGGTCGAGCACAGCCCGGGCTTCTACACGGGTCGACCGGGCTACAAACTGTGCCTGCGCTTACACCTGCAGACCCCCAATGCCCCGCGCTGTTCCAACTACATATCCCTCTTTGTCCACACCATGCAAGGAGCTTTTGATGGACAGCTGAGCTGGCCTTTCCAGGGCATTATCCGTCTGGCCATTCTCGACCAGGGCCCCGACGCTCAACATCATATGGAGGTGATGGAGACCAAGCCGGACCTTCAAGCCTTCAAGAAACCCACCATTCAGCGTAACCCCAAAGGGTTTGGTTACGTGACTTTCCTGCACCTGCATCAGCTGAATCAGCGAGCTTTTGTCAAGGATGACACGCTCCTCATCCGCTGCGAGGTAACGGCGCGCTTTGACATGTTCCAACGTGAGGGAGCCACAGTGCAGCCAAGAGGTCCTGAGGCTTCACGGGACTAACTTGCATTGCATGCCTGTCATGCTTAGTTTTCCCAGAATGTGCAAATGTACCATCTAAATTTACCATCTAATGTTTTTGGTTGAGTCTTATTTTAATGCAGTTTTATTTGAACCAAATGAGAAATATTCTGCATGTACGCACATCTTTTATGCACGTATGAATGGGTTTGGTGATTCATTTAGATTTTCTGCCAACAAACTGACTGTTACAACCACATAGCACTGTATTTGTTTATTTGTTTTTACCAGCACATGCAGAAAATCTGTATATAAGTTATTGTCAAGCTCCCTTTGTTGTGCCTTGATTATCAGTTCACACTAGCGCTGGATCAACACAATTGAGTGCACAATTATAATTGTTTAGTGACTGAAATGTATTATATTTAGGGGTGTACTTTTTTTTTTCAAGGTTTTACCAAGTTCATACACTCTAAAACGAGAATTGTTGAATCGCTTCAAGTGGTAACACAAGATTGAATTCAGTTAAGCCAAAGTGAATATATTAACTCTTTTACTGCCGCATGTTATCAAAAAACAACCCCCAAGTGGCAGCTGACTTTGAGCATTTTAACTCATCTTTCAAGCCAAACAGAATATTGTGTGCTTTTACTACATATACAAGGTACATACCACATGAAAGATCGCATTTCATTCTTTCATAAAAAAAAAAAGTATGTTTCTACATTTATTCTGTTCTTTAGTAATTTGAAAATAGGTATTTGAGTGACATTGAGCGAAAATTGAAAAGCTAGGAGAAAACAAGGTTTTTGTGAAGATACATTTTCTCCACAACAGTGACTTTGACACTAATACTTTTTTTCATTTCGTGACGCTCTGTGAATTAGGTTTAATGTGACAAAGGTTTTGATTATTCAAAACGTTCTATTTCATCAGATTCCATCAGGTTTCATTATCATTTTATACACCGGCAGCCCATTGAAAAGAGATACAATGCTGCCATCTGCTGGCCATAGTTAGTGGGTGTTTTTGATTCCACCACCCACTGACCAGGCAGTGCAGCAACTTACACATTGATTTATATTTAAAAAAAAAAAAAAACCCGTAGTTGACGCCTTAACGTTTATGGCGGAATGCATTCTGGTTTTACTAAAAAACGTTTTTGGCGGTCAAAGAGTTAAGTTAAATGAATAGTAAACTACTGGTTAAATGAACATTAAACTTAATATATTCACTTTGGATTAACTTAATTCAATTGTGTATCACCATTTGAAGTGATTTTTTTAAGTTGGTCAACAATTCTCTTTTTAGAAGATACCAATATTGTGAATAATCACTAAGGTGTTATCTTCCAAATGTGCCTTTGCATTTATTAAATTATTCTCAAATATTACCAACCAAAAAGTAGACTATTCTAGTAGATTTTTAATAGGAATAACGGTAACCAATGATCATTGGTATGGATGTGTATTTTTGTTACAGTGGAATTTCTTATGTGTTCAAGAAAATTTAAGTAATCATTGAAATGTGAAAAGTTGCTCATGTCTTTCGTTCTGAAATAAAGATTCTTGTCATCTCCAGAGTTGCACATAACTTTAATGCCAAACTTCCCACGACTTATAGCCTCAGCTTAAACTTGTGCCTGAATAGAAGATTACATTCACAATTCATTTGCAATCAATGGCCCACATTCAGCTGGCATAGGCTATAGTTACCCAATGGGCCACCCAATGAGGATAAGTGAAATATAAAACAGGACATTTATCTAATGTTCAATACATCAGTACGTAGAAGCTCCTGAACCAAAATTATATTGGTAAATTATTTCATGTTCCAATCCTCATCACTGCCAACATTCATAGAGGATGTTCTCAGGGAAGTGGTGAATGAGCTGTGTCATTAGCAGGTTGCAACAGAGGGACTGGAAGAGTTACAGGAAGGCATCGAAGTCCTTAAAAATGTATTGATCAATGCATGGAATAAACACCTTACATTACAGTCCAATAATGTACAATTGTCATTGGACCCATTTGTTTTATCATTATTAATCATAACAGGCACATCACTTTACAATATTAAGTATATTCAAACAAAGTATCAATTTGACTTACATCATCTTTAAGAAAACGGAAAAAAAATGGTCATAATTGGCCATACTTACTATTATATATTTATATTCTTTATTTATAAATGTAGTGCTAAACTTCAGCTCATTTGGTTTCTTTCTTCAGTTGACTTTGATGGGCGTCATCGCTCGCCTTGCAGCCTGCCAAAGACAATGCCATTTGGTGGTCCATTAACTCACATAAAACACTTCATTAAGTGAGTGTAGCGGTATTATCGGTTTTTACAGAGCATAATTTTGATTGCCACTTGACTCACTTGGTGCAGTTGGAGCTTCTTTCCCACATTTTAGCGTGCTCGCAGCAAAGCATTCCGCCATCCAAGACAACACCTCACCACAATATCTGACCTTGATTCAAATCCAGGTGACACAAGTGTTACTCCATGACAGGTTACATACAAGATAGATTCTTTTATGAGATATGAAAAAATATAAACATCAAGTATTTGGGCATACTTGAGCTTCCATTGATGCCAGTTGTTTCTCTTGGTCCTTTACCCCACTGATAATCCTTAGCAAACTCTGAACCCTTGGAAGTAAATTAAAAAATAATAATAATAAATTTGTTGTAAAATTATGCATTTTATCATTTTAAATAAATACACAAAACATACATCCAATTGTTGTTTTACATAAGAATGTAATTAAGCAATTTATTGTACCATACAGATTTCAGCTAGAGACGGTAGAGAGTGAGACCATTCATTATCATGAAGTGCCTTCTGACCGTGGGCTCATTTTTAGTGAGCCTGCAATGTTTTACCATTCTGAGCAGTAATGAGGAATTTCAGACTGAATTAAACACCAATAGCCAGCTCACTGGCCTTATTCGAGAAATCAGAAATTAATAAAGGATGACGTTCAACTACAAAAACACGTTTGTGGTCAGGAATGCAAGGAACTAACTATCATTCGATCTTCTTAATCTAGAAATGTGCATTACGCTTTTTTTGTTTGTTTTGTTTTGTTTTTTTGTAAAATAAACAGATACCAAGTCCATAACTAGACTAAGTGCAATTTCTGGAGAAATTGCGTGGGAATGGCTATTATTATTTATAACGTCAATGGCTTTACCAACTGTGCCACCGAGCAATATTATATATATATATATATATATATATATATATATATATATATATATATATATATATATATATATATATATATATATATATATATATATATATATATATATATATGACGCAATTTCTCCAGAAATTCCACTTAGTCTAGTTATGGACTTGTTATCCGTTTATTTTACAAAAAAAATCCAAAACAAAACAAATACATATATATATATATATATATATATGGAAGTGGGCGTGGAAAGTGATATTTAGAAAAAGTTCAATGACTGTCCCATTGAAAATGAATGGGGAAAAGTTGATATTAAATGTTAAATTGTGCAAAACTATAAGTAATGTGGAATTAGATGATATATACCCTGAGAGGTGTGAATTTTTGAAGCTAGTTGAAATCTGAACAATGTAAATTGGAAGTATTATGTGGGAGTTGTTAGGCGGCAAAAAAGTGTGGAGAATAAAAATCACAGTAACATATGTGGGAATGCTGAAGCATTCCCACATATGTTACTGTTGCAATTACTTTGAGGATGTACTCTTGAGCCGCTCCTCACTGCTCTCCCAATGTTGCCGTTCAAGTTTGGCCAGGTAGTTTTCTTTCTGGACAGTCTCCCATGTCATCAGCCGCTGGTCAAGCCCTACTGGTAGCTCTCGCTCTAGTAAAACACGAAAGAAAGCACAGTTTTATAGTCCCAGTGTTGTATTAAATGTTATCAATGTGTGTCGTCTTACCAAGATGCTCCTGTTTGGACTCGGGCTGCTTGACAAGGCTGAGAAGGAGCTGAGACAGGTGACTAATGATAATGAAAGGTGGAGCCAATGCTGGGCGGCTGTGATACTCAACAATCAGGTTGTACCTTTGGAACTTCCAGAAAATATCAGTGTTGCCTTGTACAACCTGAAAGGTGTAGCTGTACATCACAAAACAGAAAATGAGAATGTCTGCTTCCTACAGTTGTTCTTTAATGTTTAAGAGCTCCTGACCTAAACATGGCAATTAGCAGGTTGAGCAGAAGGACATTGGTCACAAGAAGGAAGATGACCAGGAGGAGGATCGCCAGCCAGTTGGCATAGACATTAGGACATGGTGGCCGGAGGCCCTTGATAATCTCCTCGGAGTCATTGGTGCAGTTCATTTCAGGCATGCGAGCAGCTGTATCACGAAAGAAACAAATGGACCTAATTGTGGATAATGAATGAATGAATTCAGGCCAACTTTAACTGCCTCAATGAAAAACATAAAATATGTGATACAACTGTTTCACACTAAAATGTTTAATTAGGTTTAATCAAACATTATTGATTCACCCCGCGGGCATTTACCATCTATTTCCTCTAACGGAATCTGTCCAAAAATGTGCAGGTAGGGGCGATACAAGGCTCTGCGAAAGACCCAGTCGATCCGGGGGTCATTAGGATGGAGAAGAGCCTGGGTAGCCACCCCGTATGCAATGAGCCACACACTCAGGAAGAAGAGGAAGAAAAAGACATCCTTCATCTGGAAAGAAAATCATTGCAATGCTTTGAGACTTTCACATTTTCACTTCTTTTTTTTTAATTAACAAAGGTTTATCATTCACGACATTAGTTAATTGGAATTTAATGAGACACAATTCCATAGCTGAATTCAAAACAATTAATACATAATCATCAGTTTTGTGGTTTTACTGATGAAGAAGTGCACTGCATCATAATGAGAAATGTTTCTAATACATGAGACTCTGTGACATATCCAGTATACCTTCAGGACATTCATCCATCAATTTCTGTAGTGCTTGTCCGCACTGGGGGAGCAGTAGCTTACCCAAGCTGGCTTTGGGTGACAAATGCCAGAGACCAGTGAAACGGAGGGCACACATTGACAAACATCCACTCAAACTCACTTTCACACCTTCGGACAAAAACAATGGCCGTTCAGTTGGGACGTTATGTGAAATATAAATAAAAGTGATTTGCAAATCCTTTTCAACCTACATCACTTGAATAGACTACAAAGACAAGACATTTAATGTTCAATTGATGAATGTTATTGTTTTTTGGAAAATAGTCTCTCATCTCTCAAAGTGCCTGGGTGCATAAGAGTGCAAGTACAGGACAGTCCTGTCACCCATTGAAAATGGGTGGCGCATTATGGAGTGCAAAATATGGCCATGCACTCCTGAGCAAGTGAAGTTGTGCATAATGCAAGACTGGAAAAGAACCCGGAGAAAATCAACAGGATGGCCGGAGCCCAGATTGAAAAGCAGGAACTCTAAACTGTAGAGATGTGCGAAGAATATTTGTGATGTCAGAAATCACTGATGTTGACGGGAGGGCCTAACTGTTAGGGATGTAATGATAATGGCAACATTGTGATATTGCGACATTAAAACTGCCACAATATCCTCGTCAGCATGTCACAATATTAACTCATTTGCTCCACAAAACATATAAATACGTTCTATTTTAAATGTTTTAAGTGTCCCAAAGACATATTTATACGTTTGTTTTGTTTTTTTATGCTAGAGCATACAGAAGGCTTTGATGCAGCCTTAAAAATAAAGATGATGATAATAATAATACTAATAACAATGTGTTCTATGAATTGATTTTCTACAAGCCACACCAGTTCCCATAAATTTGAATTTCAAATGCAAATTGTACAGGTTCACCTTGTTATAAGTACAAAAGTAAAAGAAATAGCAAATGTCATGTCACAAGGTGTTTGCGCGAGTGTTTTTGTTCACCATTCTCTCCACAATGATGATCTTTGGCCCCAACTGCTTATGAATAGCAAAGATGTGGATCAACCGCAGAGTGAATACCATGAAGTCTATTGCAAGAACAGTCCTTCCTGCCTCGTAAGTGTCATCGACCATCCTGCAATCCAAACCGACAAAACAAACTGTTCTTTACGTTGTTCTGTACTTTTATGTGCCGGTGTGTCTTCTTTGGGATTCACCTGCATGAAACGCCAACGACGAACAGTGAAATAGCAACCATGTCACACTTGTTCCAGTTGTCCTCCACATAGAGCTTAAACTTCTTTAAGATGTTCATCTCTTCGTCTGAAAAAAAGCTCTGCAACATGGCACACATTTTTTAAATTACAGTAAAATTCCAATACTAAAACAGAACAAAGTTATAATTATTTTGTGAAGTTAACAGTATTGTCTTTTATTCAAATCAGCACACCTCTACCTTGTCGCATCTATTTTTCCCTAATTGTCGTCAGAATGATTTATGTTATTTCATTAAGACTGTTTAAGAACATATATAGCAAAGGTTTGGTTAGTGTCAAGCAATCATATAGAAAAGCTAAAACACAACAATATCAGCCAAATGTCATGTGATGTGAATTACATAAAGTATGTAACAAGCACTATTAGCAATCTAAAAATATCCGCAGCGTAAAAATCAACAAAAAGTGGCATCTAATGTTGTGAGAGTCACCTGACGAAGTTCTTCCAGCACCAAGGTGAAAACCCAGAAGTAGAGCATTATCTCGGGGGCCCCGGGACCAAGTGGGGGCGGAGGAAGGAAGTCCAGCAGGAGCACGTAGGTGAAAAGGAACAAGAAGGCAAAATACATGATGACGTTACCGAGGAACACAGTGACGGGAGCACTCCAAAAGCGACGCCAGCGAAGAAGTAAGAAACGCCACCACACCGATGCACAGCTCTGATCTGCTGGGGAACCAGGTGAAGAGTTCCTTAAAAAATGCAGAAGACAGGATGGATTTTATGAAGCATAGGTCACCAAGTCTTCCTCTAAAAATATTTGTCCAACTCTGTCAGCAGTCAAAAACGGTTTCAATGTTTGTGAAGGTGAAACATCTGCCTCACAGTCATTATTATTTTTATTTTTTAATTTGAAACCATTTCTGGCTTTATCTTGAATTGTGCATTATTATTAAAAAAAAAAAAATCATGTGTGCAAGAAAATCTTCTGGTATGAGAAAAATCACAATTCCTGCATATTTTTGTTCATAAAAACTTACAGTGGGCCATCTTCGTCCGTTAACAGTAAAACCTTCTCTGTGTCCAGCTCCACAAATGGTTCCTCATTGCACTGATTGTTCAGATCCTCATCACTAAACATTTACAGTAATAAGACACAAAAAACATACATTGCACATCGTAGGGGAACAAAGCTGTATTCAATCCATATAATCTCACCAGAACTTTATAAGGTTAGTCCAAATGAGAGCTGGGCAGAAGAAAGACACAACAAGCTTGGAGATGGCTGTGTCTGTTGTCATTGCTCCCCACCAAATCTTTGTCAGGAGAGCCTGGATAGAAACATAAATAAATAATTAAACATAAAATTTTTTGGGTCATTTTTTGAACATGCTAAATTAACCTAGGTACACTTAAATTATCCCACAAGGGGGCAGTATAAGCCATTACAAAAATCTGCCTTCCAGTCACAGATTGTTGTATCCAATTCATCCATAGATATTTAACCTAGTTAAAATGCTAATTTTTGCCATTAATCATATTATACCACCAGGTCTTGTGGACCAGTATCCAGTTCATCGCTGTGTTAATGCAGCGTAATTACTTGAATGAACAAACAGTCCGTTAACATGGGCAGGTGAAAACATCAATTATTAAGTAAATTCATGGTGTCTTGTGTCAGTGAAAATTCTTTTCACTGTGAAGGGCAGGACGAATTTTCCCTTCATCCATTTTGTGTCCCACTTGTCCTCATTAGGATCACGGGTGAGCTGGAACCTGCTCCAGTTGACTTTGGATGAGAGACGGAGTAGTGGGGTACACCGTGGTCGCCAGCCTTGCACATCACATATACTGTAGACAACTAACCAGTCACTCTTAGATTCACACCTATGGACAACTGGCAGTCTTCTATTAACATAATAGGGAATTTTTTTTATATGTGGGACTGAGGTAATACAGATGGAGATTTGAATCCCAAACCTCAGAACTGTGAGGCATGCACACCATCGTGCTGTGTTTCTGTGCTGCTTGGGCTTGCTGAATTTTCCATCTCACAATAAGCATGAATTACACACATTGTCATTTTGAATGTTGTTTGTAGGTATAGACCGACACAGATATTGGGCGTTTTCAGTTAACTTTATAAAAGATGCTGCTGACCCTAGGAACCTTCTGAACCTTTTTTTTTTTTTTTGATTGAAACAAAGTAATGGGAACGTTTAAGATTTCAGGTAGTTTTAGAAAGAAAAAAAACGTTTATATTTTCAAGTCTGAAAACTTGTTCAATAAACATGTTTTAATTACAAAAAAGATTGGCATTTGGCATTTTAAAATATTTTTAGGCCAATATTCCTCCCTCCCCACTTTTTTTTTTTTTAACTGAAAATGAATATTGGCTCAAATCATTGGTTATCAGCCTCCTTGAATATTAACTTATTTGCTCCCCAAAACATATACATACGTTCTTTTACAAATTGCCATGCTCCCAAAGACATATTTATACGTTTTTATGTGTTTTTTTTGTAGAACATACAGAAGGCTTTGATATAGCCTCTGAACTGAAGAGAATGCTTGAAGCAATGGTAGTTATTACAAAAACGGCCAGCAGGTGGCAGCAGAGTATAAGAGATCAACCAGGGCCATGTTGACAGATTTGTGAATAATGACGAAACCTAGCTATATTCTAATGCTAAGTGCTGCAAAACTGAAACAGATGGAAATATATATTTTTTTTTCCTGATGAAAGAAGAGACTCTAATCTTTCTTTTGGTATGTTCCATGTTTTTATAGCAATAGAACACAATATTTTGTGGGCCTTGCAAAATCAGTTAAAATCCAATAAAATAGTTGGTAGAAAAAGGGGTTGATTCAGTGAAAATGCCTGGGAGTGAATGAGACCGATGCCAATTAATAAAATTGGCAATTGGCATCGGTATCGGCTCTGACAAAACCATATCGGTCTATCTCTAGTTGTTTGAGAAAAATATTGCAGATAACTGTTAATAAAAAAAAAAGAAAAGATTTTAAAAAAGAATCATGTGAACCGAGCTAATTAACTAAAAGTACCAAGTAGCAAGAACAATCAAGGAGAGAGAGAGAGAGAGAGAGAGAGAGAGAGACAGACAGAGAGAGACAGACAGAGAGAGAAGGGGTTGGGGGGGTAATAAATCCCACTGAAGTGAAATTGTTCTGTTACCTGAACTCCATCATGGGCAAAGAAGGACTTAGCATCAGCCTCAGTTGCCAGGTTGAGGACCGTAGATTTGCTCCAGCACTGTGTTCTTCTTACTAATAATGCATAAGCCCTGTCTTCACTGTTGGAGTAACACTCTCCAAACACATCTGTTATCACACAGGAAGCACATCAAAAATGTCAAGAGATCCAAAAGAAAATACTGTATATCACTGTCTTTTGTATCCTTTCACCTTTTTACTTATGATCCCACAGTCAGCTTGACAGCAGATGCAGTACTCACCAAGGGCAAACTGTTCATACTTGGCCTCCTTCATGCTACGTGCAGACTCAGCCTCAGATTCAAGTCTTGCCATCTCTTTCAGAATCTTGCAGCCTGCCAATGCTGCTGCTACTGCCTCGGGGCCCTGCATGAATGAAATAAGCATGAATCTAAAGTTTTGAATCATCATCCATCTTGGTATGCTGATTTGCCTGGCTGTACATATGCACTTCTCTATTTATTCACTGGGTTTTACTCAACAGGATTTGTGTGGTATGAAATCCAAACATGCCATCTGGTGTCAACTTGTTTAAATGTGAATATTAGCTGTGCACTTCCAATGCAAACTACATTTAGCTCATCACGGTATCATTTGGGAAGGTAAATTCTGACATATATAACATATATAACAGACTGGAAGAATACAAAACAAAAACAAAGCGAACAACATTGAACTTTGTCGTCTTGATTTTTAGCATATGGTTTGCTTTTTCTTTTCAATTTGTTTTAAAAGAGCATATTTATTTATTTGTGTTCAAACCTTTGTGATAGAAAGAAAGTGACAACTCCCTGTCAACCAGGCAAAGGATAGATAAACCCGAGGCAGTAGCACAAATGTTGGCTAAGAAAAAAGTAGTACAGTTCAGACTGGTTATTCTGGTATATTTTAAACACACAAAAATGTATGTACCGGTACCTGATATCCAAACACTCATTTACTGTCAATTAAATGTCTTTGTTTGAACAACCTCGACCTCACAAAAGCAGAATGGGAACATGCAAACCCTACCTAAAACGACCACGGCCCAGGTTTTACACTGTGATGCTGCAGTAGTGCAAATAAAAGTTGTATACAAGCAACACTCAAAAATCTATTTAAAAAGGGTTATAACATTGATTCTTTATCAAGGCTGCGTCAGAGAAAGAAGAGAGTAATTGAGAGAACAATTGAGCCAAAATAAACTCGAACATAGCGAATGAATCTTATATAAGCCCATTCCATTGCTCGTGTGGACATTATTGGAAATGTCATTGAACTCCCTAATAGGGCTTCTGTTTTTACATGTGTCTCTTATTGTTCTGGAGTTTAGCAGGATCATGAAAATGCTACATTGGGCTGATTTACACTCAACTTGGAGGGTGTGACCCACAGCCCATTTACACATTGTGTTGTAAAAGGTGCGTGAAAAATGAAATGAAACATCTGACAGGCACAACTTGATCTCTTGCCTATAATAGGAATGGCACTGTCAGTTGTACAATATGCCAGTCATATTTTACTTGACCATACTAAGAACATTTAGTTGCTCCCTAAGGGAAAACAATATTTGCAGTGTATAGTGCATCACATTATATGTATATATGTATATTGGAAAAATGTGAGATGATGACTGACATTATATCCACATAGATGAAATGCAATGTTTACATGCTGCAAAGATAATTGCAACATATTAAAGCTCACAACATGAGAGATATTTCAAACACTCAGAATCGTGCCAGTATGTCGATAATATGACCATTAGTGGCAGCCGAATGTGCATACTTTGAATGAAATTACCATAAGTTCAGATAATGTTAAAATAAATGCAGGGATGGGTGACGACTTGAAAGCAAAGCAGTAATTGGTTGGCTCAGTCCAGGGAAGGACAAGAACAAAATCAAAGAGTCCGTAAAAAGATGCAGAAAAACAAAATCGTTCCATCATTGATTGGTGTCATTTAAGCTATTTATAAATCTAAACTCCCATGTCTGGCAATGTTTTTCATTACTAACATCAACACTGAAACGTGGCCTTTATTTGAATATTGCTGCAGGGCAAGCTTTTAAAGTTCAAGCCAGTGATGAAGATGGAGTTTCTTCAGCAGCCCCATTTATTAAAAGTGGCCCTTATCACACACACTATATATTATGGAAAACTACCTGTATATAATTAAGATAATCTCATTTTGATTAGCTTTTTGTTGTTGTTGTTCATTGCCAGGCATGTACTTGCAGAAATGAACCACACCGTATTGTGATGGAGATGGATTGACAAGACATACCATAGCCCAAAAGTAATTTGCCATCTGCTGTCGGTTCTGAAGGACGGCCCAGAGGAAAAGATCCCTCCAAGGATGTTGGCAACGCTCTTCCGGTTCTGCCAGGTTCTTCTGGCTGTGGAACAGTCGGCCCTTTGCAGACTTCTCCTGGAGTGCAAACACAACCCAGTTGTAGTTCATGCAGCTTG
This sequence comes from Festucalex cinctus, assembly GCF_051991245.1. Classification (NCBI taxonomy): domain Eukaryota; kingdom Metazoa; phylum Chordata; class Actinopteri; order Syngnathiformes; family Syngnathidae; genus Festucalex; species Festucalex cinctus. Next base: position 10,912,657 of record NC_135414.1, read on the forward strand.
CATAACATTCAATCACATTTTGCTTTCACGACTTCGACTGTGGGCTAAAAGGTTAATAGTAGGGGTGTCGAAATTAATGAGTTAATTTGAAGTTCCTTTAACACCACTATTTTTTATTTTTTAAACGGGGAATTAATGACCACCCATTACTTGGAAAGTCTGTACTGGGGTAATTCTAGTTGCAACGCAGCAGACACGTCCAAGTCAAAATTTAGCAGTAATCCATCCATCCATCCATCCATCCATTTTCTTGACCGCTTACTCCTCACAAGGGCAGCGGGAGGTGCTGGAGCCCATCTCAGCTGGCTTTGGGCAGTAGGCGGGGTACACCCTGGACTGGTTGCCAACCAATCGCAGGGCACACAGACACGAACAACCATCCACACTCACAAGCACACCTAGGGACAATTCGGAGCGCCCAATTAACCTGCCATGCATGTCTTTGGAATGTGGGAGGAGACCGGAGTACCCGGAGAAGACCCACGCAGGCACGGTAAGAACATGCAAACTCACCCAGGAAGGCCGGAGCCTGGACTCGAACCAGAGTCCTCTGTACTGGGAGGCGGACGTGCTAACCACTCATGCACCGTGCCACCCCAGCAGTAATACATTTAATATTAATGCTTTATATTTGTGGAGACTGGGGTCAAGTATTTTACAATTTAAAAAATGTGCAGAATTTTGCGTTACTTCATTTTAAAGATTAGATAGTTCTTAATATGAAAAGAAAAAAATGCACTGAGCTGTCACTAAGATCTTACAAATGCAATTATGCCATCTAGTGGCAGAAATATGACCTCAATACAACGCAATATCACACTTGTTTTTTACAGTACAGTACATTTTTAATTTTAACTAAATTTTATGAATTATTATGAAATTACTGTATCAATGACTAAAGATGCAGCCATATTTCTATTTAATATTTTTCCAGATTGTTGTTCATCTCTGTGTGCCCTGCGAATGGCTGGCAACCAGTTCAGGGTGTACCCCGCCTACTGCCCAAAGCCAGCTGAGATAGGCGCCGGCACCCCCCGTGACCCTTGTGAGGAATAAGCGGTCAAGAAAATGGATGGATGGATGGAATATTTTTCCACTTTTATGTTAAGAGTCTGAAAACAAAAAATATATGAAATTGTACATTTTATTGTACATTTAGAACAGATATAAAATTTGTGATTACCGTAATTGCTGGGCTATAAGGCGCACCTGATTATAAGCCGCACCCAGTACTTTTCTAAAGAAAAAAGTATTTTGTACATACATAAGCCGCACCTGACTATAAGCCGCATGTGCCCACATCGAAACATAAGATATTTACACAGAAAGAGTTTTCAAAAGTTTAATAATATACCTTAGCTTTTCTTTTTGTGACGCAGCAGTAACACAGCAGCAGCAATACGGTAGTAACACAGCACTAACAGGGCTGGTTAAAAATAACATACCAGTAAAAGTCACTGAGGCTGAGACTTCTTGTATTTTCCATGATGAGGGTCTGTTTATGCTAATTTTATTCATGGACAAAACGCCAAGTTACGTTAAAGTTGCGTCTTCCTCGACACATATATTCCACCTGTCTCACTCTAACCTTTTCTGCTCGAGCACTCCTGACGGCCGTCAGAAAAAAATGCATATATTAGCCGCATCATTGTATAAGCCGCAGGGTTGTAAGCGTGTGAAAAACAGTCACGGCATACAGTCCGGCAATTACGGTAATCATGAGTTAACTATTGAAGTCATGCGATTAATTGCAATTCAAAAATTTACTCGCCTGACACCCCTAGTTAATAGTAGTATTTAGCCACAAGCCATGATAAATACTCGCAAAATACATCTTTGGTACGTTATTTCATAATACATTATTTTGACTTTGTCAAGTACTGTGTTGGATTGTTCAAATCTCTTATTAAATAAATATTCATCCATCGATTTTCTGAAACGCGTATTCCTCACAAAGGTCACAGGGGTGCTGGAACCCATCCCAGATGGCTTCGGGAAATAGGCGGGGTACACCCTGCACTGGTTGCCAGCCAATCCAGGATTAAATAAATATTTCCTAGTATTTTATCATGCCTGTAATTTTCAGAGATGTACAGGACTGTCTCAGAAAATTAGAATATTGTGCTAAAGTTCTTTATTTTATGTAATGCAATTAAAAAAACAAAAAAGTAATAAATCCTGGATTCATTACAAATCAACTGAAATATTGCAAGCCTTCTATTATTTTAATATTGCTGATTATGGCTTACACCTTGACAACTCAAGTATCCTATCTCAAAATATTAGAATATTTCCTCAGACCAAGTAATAAAAAAAAAGCCATAATCAGCAATATTAAAACAATAAAAGGCTTGCAATATTTCAGTTGATTTGTAATGAATCCAGAATGTATGGCATCTTTGCTTATTTAATTGCATTACAGAAAATAATGGACTTCATCACAATATTGTAATTTTCTGAGACAGTCCTGTAAATGTCACCATATGCCTTGTGGGTGTGTTATCAAGCATGCTTCAATAAAAATGAACTGAATAAACATCATTTGATCATTATTTCTGATTTCATAGAGATTAATGATACTTGCAAAGATATTATGAAATAGCATAATCATGTTAAAACATTTCTACACTCGTCTACAAAAATAGAGTGCTTTGTATTTTTGTGCATTGCCTCATTTTTGCGTATCCTTAAGATAAAGTACATCACTCACTGTGGGAATCTTTTGATAAAATCCTTTGCAGGAGTCATGAAGAAAGTCTTTGAGTACTTTGGCAACTTCATAAAGTGTGAAACGGGGTTTACGTTCCCCCTGCTCTGACATGTGCTGCCCAGGAGGCCCAGGTGTCCTTGCAGTACCAAGCAGACGCTGCTTCTCCTCATATTTTTTGAGAAGTAGGTTATGCAGGAGACTCTTCTCTGACACGGACCAATAAAGCTCCTGTAGACGTCCGTAGGTGAGGAACTCGCCCAGGTTAACGCCGTTGTCGACAAATAGACGAACAAAGTCTGGTTTGTCGTTGATAAGTGCATCCATCATCACCTCTTCAAGGTCACATGCCTGCACAGACAACGTTGGAGGTGCAGCAATCCTAATTTAATCGTCAAATTCAGGTCATGGCCACAAGTCAGGCCGTAGACGTCAAAGACCAATTTTAACTGGGCTGGCAATGAATGAGATAATTGGAAACAATAACATTAGCAGGTTTAAAGTGGAAGTCAACCTTAAATATTTCTTGACAATAATATGTTATATGTGACCTGACTAGTCTAAACATGACATTCTGATTAATATTACATTTTTGGAAAATGAGTTATGAAGCAAAATCCAGCCATTTGTATCCATATCAAGGGGCGGCCATATTGCCACTTGCTGTCGACTGAAGATTACATCAATGTTGCTCAGGGCTCGGGCAATAACCAATCACAGCTCACCTGTTTCTGGAAGCTGCGCTGTGATTGGTTGTTACCTGAGACCCGAGCAGCTGTGATGTCATCTTCAGTCAACAGCAAGTGGCAAAACGGTCGCCCCATGAGATGGATAAAAAAGGCTGGATTGTGCTGCTTAACTCACATTCATAATTCAACATAATATTAACCGGACTACAATATTTAGACTCGTAGGTCTACATAGAACATATTATTGTAAAAAAATGTTTTGGGTTGACTTCCCCTTTAAGAAGCCAAATATAACACTTTTACAGACCAACTTTGAACTAATTTAAGGTCCCTCATTCACATACTACGACTAATAGGTTATGGGCTCTCTTACACTAAAATGCAAAACATTATTTACAAATTTGTTAAAAACTGTGCAGTTTTGCAAATTACAGGTATTTTATTTATTTTTTCAGACGATTAAAACAAACTGGGTAGAACTAAATAACTATTTATCTCGCCTTCCACTCCACATCTCCATTGAAGATTTCACTCTTGGCAATGTCCACTCGGTTCCAGGCCACAGCCAGCTTCAATTCATCAAGAAAGTCTTGTGCTTCCTGACTTTGGCTCTTGCAAGCTAACAGACACACGCACACACACCCAGAATGTCAATGGTGCCATAACCTGTGAATGGCAATTTTTCTGAATGACATTTGTCATTAAAAAGTTTACTTTACCTTTTACAAGAGCTTTGAGGATGACTGTGTCCAGCTCTGAGCTTTCTTGTTCAGGGTCATGGACAGTAAGTAGATGCCCATGATGCAATATTTTCTGGATCTGATTGGTGGACGACAGGCACATATTACAAACAGTATTTTGTCATACCTGAGTAGGCAATTTCTGGTGATAAATGTTTCATAGTCCTTTCCTAAAATGAAGACAGTTTTACTTCTTATGTGTCTTGTGTTATTTTTAATTGGGCCATCATGTACAAATATGGATGAAGGGAATCCCATTTTAGCTGCTCTCTTTCCCATTTGTCCTATTTTGCAGGCAACGTTCAAGCCTCTTGACATTCATAACTGTACGCCTGCCTCCATGCTCAACACATCACCCTCACCAGCTTGACCCAATTTCGTACGTCCGTGCTGTGGTAGGCGTTTGGAAAGGTGTCCAGCAGCAGCTCGTGAACACTGTCTGTATCCCAGCAGCCCCTGTTCATGAGTGTGACGAGGATGTCAGCCACTCCTCCCGAGCCTGCTAGAATAAGCCAAGGTGTCGAATTGCCAATGCCTTTACACATCCGCTGCGGAAAAGACAAATTGTTGATGCACGTCAAGCTCACAGACTTAGTTTAGCCCCCCTCCAGAAGAAATACAAAAAAGGTGTTTTTTTAGTCAGCCTCAGCCTGAATCTTTATGAGAGGGCACAATCAAAATCTGAGTCACAGCCTAATGTGCAGACACGCCAAAGAGGAAGGCAAGTCAAAAATTATCTTTACAATATGTTCTATGCACCACCTCGAGTCTAAACAAGGCATCTTGATTAGTACTGTATTTGTGGAGTATGAATTAAACAGCAAAACCCACCCGTTTTAGCCATCTCAGGTGGCGGCCATTTTGCCACTTGCTGTTGACTGAAAATGGCATCACAGTATGTAAGGACTCAGCTTGCAAACGTCACATTGCCAAATCCAAAAAGCAGGTGATCCGCGATGGTCGTTACCTGAGCCCTTAGGGCCTTAGGGCTCAGGTAACGCAGGTAACGCTAGCCTAAGGCTTAGGCCCTGTGATGTCATTATCTCAACAGCAAGCAGCAAAATGGCCCCTTCCTGAGTTTGATAAAAACGGATGGATTTTTCTGCTTGATTCATATTCCACAAACGCGCTATTGAATGCAATGTTTAGACTCGTGCGGATTGTAGCACCATATAATGCAATAATTTCCTGAAAATGTAATAAAGCCCAAAAATTGAGTAAAATTTGTACTTAACTCGATCAAAAATATAAAAACCCAACAATGTAATAATTTCACCAATAATGTAATAAAAAAAATGTAAATACTGATTTGCATTAACATTTTACCTATAATGTAATACCTTATTACATTAATGCATTAATATATCCCAGAAGCCTTTGCGGCAGAGCAGTTCCTGTCACGTTTCAGTTTGTTTGGGTTTTTGTTTTATTTTGGTGAGTGTTGGTTGTCTGGTGTTCCTGTCTTCTTCCCCAGTCTCGTTATGGTTAACCTTGTCCACCTGCTTGTGTCTTCCCTTCCTGGTGTGTATTGCTGATTGGTTCCCCCTCCCTGCTGTGTCTCCCAGGTGTGTCCTGTTATTGTCATTAGTGTTTGTATAAGGGAGTGGTGTTTGTCTCACGCGGGTGTGGGAGCATTGTTTGATGTTTGCTGTTTGAATGTCTGCATGTCTGGTCACAGTGGTGTCTTTATTGCCAAGTCTACCAAGTCTTTATTGCCAAGTCTACCAAGTCTTTATTGCCAAGTCTACCAAGTCTTTATTGCCAAGTCTACCAAGTCTTTATTGCCAAGTCTACCAAGTCTGTTATCGCCAAGTCTAAGTCTTCCACGCCAAGTCTTAGCACGCCAAGTCTGCTAAGTCTTCCACGCCAAGTCTGCTAAGTCTTCCACGCCAAGTCTGCTAAGTCTTCTACGCCAAGTCTTCCCCGCCAAGTCTGCTAAGTCTTCCCCGCCAAGTCTTCCCCGCCAAGTCTTCCCCGCCAAGTCTTCCCCGCCACGCCAAGTCTCTGCCTCACCAAGTCTCTGCCTCACGCCACGCCAAGTCTCTGCCTCACGCCACGCCAAGTCTCTGCATCACGCCACGCCAAGTCTCTGCATCACGCCACGCCAAGTCTCTGCATCACGCCACGCCAAGTCTCTGCATCACGCCACGCCAAGTCTCTGCATCACGCCACACCAAGTCTCCGCCATGATCTGTGTCCACGTCCAGCCCAGTCTACTCCCCTTCTGTCTCGTCCAGTCCTTCCCCGTCATAGTTAAAGTTCCTTACATCATCTTTCCAGTCTGTCTTCCCGCCTGTTTCCTCCGTTTTTGGGTCCACCCATACCCCGGACGTAACAGTTCCAATGAAGTGGGAGGAGCTTTTTTTGATTAACTCTCCGCACAGTTGGTTTAACACTACGAAAATCAACTCTGTCAAATAACTCCAACACTGACCTCCATTTAAATCAGTCTGTGTTTAAAAATACACTTTGTTGATTGAAAATAAACTCTGAAATATTTAACACAATTTTTGCTGTAAATGTATCTACCAGTCTTACATTCTCAAAACACAAAATTTAGAACTTTTGGCTGAAAAGGAATATATATACGGTGAAAAACATTTAAATAAACCCCCAATAATGTAAGGTATTACATTGGTAAAAATGTTAATATCTGTCAGGATTTTTTAAAATTACATTATTGGTAAAATAATTACATTATCCATTTTTATTACATTTTTTGATTAATTGCTAATTTTATTACATTTTCAGGAAATAATTACATCATAGGGTGTTACCGGGGTGCCCAGAACATATTATCATTAATAATAATAATCATCATCATCAGCATCATCATCATAATAATCATCATAATAATAATTGACTTCCTCTGCAAGAGCCAGGTTTGATCAAATTAAGAGACCAGAAATCCTATTTGTTTTAAAGTCAAAATATAACCAACCAACTAACAACAAAACCAATGAGACCAACCTTTAGGATTGGAGGTTCACCATGGACCAACAGACAAAGAACAGGGATCTCAAAACTTCCTGCACCTTTAAAACAAAGGCAGGATTCACACAACAAATGATGAAAGATTTAATGGTCTTAGGAGTCTGCAGTGCTTTTACACGTTGAAAGAAGATATTATTGTGCATTTGTTAATGTTTTTCCTCCCAAGTCTTTACCTCCATAGCCTGTGCGCTGAAGAGAAATGTGTTTGAGCAGCTTCACTCTCATTTCACTCGTGGCTTCGGGTCTGTTTGGATCTTCCTCCACCAGCACAAAATGAGAGTGGTGGCTGTCCAGGGAATAAACTGACCCATGGGGCAAGTCCTGCGGCTTGTATACTGCTGGCACATCCAACTTAAAGTGATAAATACACATGACATAAAAACATCATCTTAGGATGCCAGTCTGAGTGTTTACTCAGAGAAGTTGGCACTGTTTTTTTTTTTTTTTTCCTCTCAGTTGCATGTTTGTTGTGTGCACTTCGACACCTTGGCGCCGAGTAGTGCCTCTCGGTTGTGGATCATGTTCCAGGGTGCGATGCCAATGGCCACGACACGAACTTTTGCAGAAGTGCTCGCCAAGGAGTGATCTTGTACAGCCTGACCCAAGTGCTTGGTGATGCCAAATCGAAGGCCATTAGTCAAAATCCATGCCCCTGGAGCATAGAGAGATTGCTGCATATGAGTTAACTTTGTTGATTTTTGTCTATCTTGCAATCATAATGTATTATGGGTATGTGTGCATGTTTAGGGGTGTAACATACTTTAAGCATGCGAATTTTGCTGCAAAGTATTAATGTGATGAGTCTTGAGCAATGGTGATGGATTAATATCCCCATTATTTACTAATACTAATCACCATTGCTGAAGCCAACTAACATTACCTCCATCGCTTCAGTCCCTCCCTGTATTACACAAATGCTACAAACTGCGTAGTTCCACACTTTCCCTCTTGCCCTGTCCTGCACCGCTGCAGCTTCAACTGCTCCGACCTTCAGTTACTGCAGCATTGCTGTCATGGTAGGGTACAACAGCCTCATCCTCCAGCAAATGTATTCCGTGATTGATGCACATTTTGCAGCATATCAAATAAGATTCTTAATTTCATTGCACTCTTTCTTATTTGTGGTTCCCATGCTGCAAGGCGCGTTCGATACATGCTCACTACTTGGTTCTTCACGACTGTGAAACTAGCAGGGGAAATGAAACAGACCATATTATATCCTGACTGGCTGTCTGTTCTGAAGTTGGACCAATTGGGCCGCTCCATTAAAGGTAAATACATATACACACATATATATATATATATATATATATATATATATATATATATATATATATATATATATATACGTGTATATATATATATATACGTGTATATATATATATATATATATATATATATATATATACACACATATATGGGTGTGCGTGCGTGTGATTAATATGCAATTTTTTGGGAAAAAAAAAAAAAAAAAAAAAAGATCCAAAATTGCCCCTCTGTATTATACAAGGGTTGATTAAAATTACCAAAAGCTGTCACATTTGGTATGTAGAAGTTGTTAAGAATTAAGTCATTAATTAATTAATTAATTAATTAACTAACAAATTTAAAAAGTAGCATCTGTAATTAAAAGCATAATAAAAGAATATCAGTAATATGGGGAACCATATCATACACAAGTACAGAGAAACAAAGTAATTTTGGGGGGTGTATTTCTCAGGGGTCATATCATTTAAGATTTGTATTTTATTTGTGGAATATGTGTTTGTGGAATATAAATTAAGAAGCAAAATCCACCTGTTTAATCCATCTGGCCATCAAATGGCATTACAGTGCCGAAGCTTTCAGGTAGCAACAGCCACAGCTAACCTGTTTTCTGGGTTTGGTCATATGACGTTATATATACCGTATTTATTTTCAATACAAAATGCACATGCACACATACACGCGCGCACACGCACACACAGTTTGCTAGGAATAGAATATTGTTCTTTCAGGCCAAATTTGGATCTCATTAGATGTGCATTTGCAGGTGTTCTCTATATTGTTGATGTGAGAGTAAATTGCAAATCAATTATTTCTAGATTAACTGTGATTAAGTCACTCATTAATTATCTGCATCGGTCTGGTGGCACCACAGGCTTAATGCTTATTTGGCTCTGTACCTCATACCTGTGCTTTGTGCAGCTTTCACCAGACCTTTTCTGAGGGTGTCCCTGAGCCAGGGCTTCATCTGAGCCAGCTCATCTCCTCCCACTAAAGCAACTACCAGATGTGGAGGAGCAAGTCCCCACTCCTCTGTCAGCATCTGGAAGATGTGCGCTGGGTCGGTATTGCCTTGCACCCTCATAAACTGGGAGAAAAGTGAAGAGAAGCGGATAAAGTGTCCTACTCTTTCTCTAACTTGCTTTATGTTGTCTACCTTTCCTTTTGTCTTGGAAGTTCCAATGAAGTCGATGTCACCCACTCTTCCAGCTGGCCACTGATTCTTGATTCTCTTCTGATTGCTGACATTGAGAAGTGTCTTGTCCTCTGTCGAGCAGCATGAACAACTCTGGGGGGCACTAAACATGAAAAGTCAATGTTTTTAATAGTGTTGTTCCGATACCGTTTTTTGGCTCCCGATACCGATACCCAGCTTTTCAGTATCGGCCGATACCGATACCATACCGATACTTAAGTTTTTTTTTTCCTCAATCTGAAAAAGCTGTCCTGCCGTTGGTTCAGAGCATTCAAGGGCCAATAGGATATCTTAGATTGGCATGCAGTGAACATGTCACATATCAGTGAATGTCGTGCACGAGCAAGACACAAGACGCTGCATCCGAAATCCTATATTAGAGTTGGAATTAATGGTATGGGCATGTTACTTGTGAGTAGTCACCGATACCGATACTACTGTTTTAATGCAGTATCGGCACCTCGATACCAGTATCGGTATCGGAACAACACTAGTTTTTAACATACTGTACATTATGCATTTACATTGTTAATAGGGATCTGCCTTTTTCACGAGTTTGAAGACAGACAGACAGAAACACACAAACGCACCGGTGCTCTTCCGACCGTTCCAATATGCCCCCACATCGCAGGCATGTTGTCTGCGGCTGTATCCCCTACAAAAAAAAAAAAAAAAAAAAGCAAACAAGCCAATATTACAAGTATATGCAATTCCCGCTAAACCAATTATGACTCATTCATCGTCCATTTCACATGACAAAAGGTTCTTTGAGGAACTTTTGGTTAATGCAAAACTGGCAGAATTTCCATCCACGCTCCATATGCAAAGCGGCTCTTAGCATATGTTTGAACTTGAAATTGACAAAGCACCACAGCTCATTGTTGGATGCCAGTAGTGACTCAGTGCAATCTCTCTAATCAATTCACAAAGATGGATTTTTGTTCAGTCATTTTATGAAGTTGTGTCTTGTTTCAAATTAACAGTCACTGTCACAGTAGTTTTGATTGCTTCATTAAATTGAAATACATATTAGAGGACCAATGGCTGAGTCTTATTTACGTTTTTCAATATGTGCACGCTTATAAAAAAAATAAAAAAAAGATTAATCTCGAGCCCTTTAAATAATCAATGAGTAGGAATGAGCTTGTAGTTAGAAAGAGTGTGCATCGATTTGTGTTCAGTCGTCTGTTTTAATGTTTGGATGCTGGTTGTGGTGAGAGATGGGATTATTTGACTACAGGTTTGACTCGGAGAGGATAAAGACTATTGGACATGCAAATGATCCGATTTGCATGCAATCATTGGGGACTTAACGACCAGCTGTGTGATACACACGCATACACAACTCTCTTTCCTCAACTTTTGAAGTATCTATTGAGGGAAGAATAGTTCCTCAACATTTCATGTTCATGAATCATGACAAGTCACTCGATCTAGCTGGATTCATGACTGACCACTGTCTAGCCACACATTCTAAACTAGCAAAATAAAATCTTCAGTATATAAGCGTTATCAAAATATTCTGCCCTTACAATAACCTACAAGGATAATTCAAATCAGTTTTGATTGACATTCTCAGAGAGGTAGTATAGCTTCGTAAGGTGTAAATTATTCTGTGGTTGCAGTTAGTAGATCTATTAGTTTATAGAATTTACTGCATCATAATAAAAGTTGTTTCTAATATTTGTCAAATAACATACACAGCTGTTGTGATAGATAGAACGATAGATAGAGTAGAAAAGTTTCCAAAATATTCTGATAACAAGACGAGAGTAAGACAGTAGATGTTATATGTACTTACAAGAAAATTGTCTTGTCTGCCCAGCATCACTGACTAATCCTTTCCTGCTTAAACACACCTGAGAAGGCGAAGAAGTTTACCTCACAAGCATTGAGTGAGACGCTTTGACCACCAGGAAGTGGTATGGATCTATCACAGCAACAATACCAATGACACCGCTCATTTGCATACTGCTCAGCCAATAACAAGACTTGAGGCCAAGGACATACTAGCAACGTTTTCACAAAGTTGCCTCCAAGCCGATGCTTTCCTTCTTCTATTGCAGCCATCTTCAGTTATTGCTTAATTGTGGTCTTATTGCGTTTACTTCAGTAAGTGAAAACCATACCCTTTATTGAGATTAGCCATTCTGCTATTTTTTTTAGGATTCTGAAAGACATTTTATTTACAGTATTTGCCCTTAAATATGGTTAAAGATGGTTGTTATTCATCAGCACTATTGTGTTTAGCACATTTGTGTTTTACTGTTTTGTAGAAAATGGCTGAATTTGAGCAGAAAAATATGTCTCTAAAGTTTACTTAATACATTGCAAGTCCAAAATGTCTTAAAGAGGCTGTCTGCCGGATTTACTCAGGAAAATGCACTTTTTAAATACAGGATGACCACACTTTAACTTTCTCTCAGTCTACACATCTGTGTTTTTGTTCATCTTTTGTGGTAATTTCGTCCTAAACCGCACCTCCCCAGCCTGTATTTTGCCATTTTGTGTTTGTTTTGTAAACAGCGGGACGTTTCAGTGGAAAGACAGTGTTTACAACCCTCCAGCCAATCGCAGAGCGTGTCGCAAGGGGCCGGACGACCGTGTCAGCTGCGTGACGTCACTCCCGCGGCAATTTGAAAGCACGCACGGATTTTCTTTTTCTTCACTCACTCATTCACACACTAAGTTTCTGGGGGTGAGTGAGTGAAAAAAATAATAATTTGCGCGTGCTTTCAAATTGCCGCGGGAGTGACGTCACGCAGCTGACACGTTCGCCCGGCCCCGTTTGCGACACGCCACTCCCCGCTCTGCGATTGGCTGGAGGGTTGTAAATACTGTCTTTCCACTGAAATGTCCCGCTGTTTATAAAACAAACACAAAATGGCAAAATACAGGCTGGGGAGGTGGGGGTTTAGGACAAATTACCACAAAAGATGAACAAAAACACAGATGTGTAGACTGAGAGAAAGTTAAAGTGTGTACATCCTGTATTTAAAAAGTGCATTTTCCTGAGTGAATCCAGCAGACAGCCTCTTTAATGCACAATTTCATGTGCATGTCAGCAAGGCCTCACACCACATTTTGCCATTCAAACGTATATGATTATTGCACTCCACTGCCAAAGGTTCTCCACATGTATTTCTGTAGTTATTGTAATTTCACAATCAACATTGTTATTTTCCATCCACTGTGACAGAGTACGTGCGTCACTGGTAGTGGTCATGTAATAGCATGAAGTCCAGTCATTGCATCGCACGCACTATCAAGGGTGCAAGGAAGTTTCCAATTGCCCAGGTCACAGTCACCCCAGCGAGTCAATTTCTTCTTCTGCAATGTGCGCTTCCATCAATTTGAATAGGAATGAGGGGAGCCGCTTCAATTGGCCGGGAGTTGGCTGTGTTCCATCCCACAACAGCACAAAACGTCCTAGTCTATTTGTGCTAGTCAAGCAAAATACTACTTGCGCTGGGTCCAAAAATAGGGCCCATTATGTTATCTCAGTCATTGTTTTTCTTTTTAAAGACAATAAGGATTGTGTTTACCTTATTTGTTTGTACATTTGCCACAATAAGAAGTCAGTGTGTGGAAAAATGTGCTGATTAGTTAGGCTGAGTATTGTCATTTGAAATGAGATTTTAAAATGGAATTGATAATCATCTAATTAATATGCAGTAGAATTAGAAAATAGACATTTTGTATACCTGTGCATGGCCGTTTAAGAACGAATTATAGACACGGATTAACAGCTCACATGTACCAGTACATAGTGTGAAGAGAAACCGCATGTCAAAATATATAGCCTATATTCATTCCCTAAACATATTACGTATTAAATGCCAAAAGGTTTATACAGAGTCATGTCAGTGATCATTAGAAAATCTTGACTTTAATGTCATAAGAGAGGCAATTGGGATCCTTTTCTCCCCTGAAGTGTACCACACCACACAGTCAGCTACAACAGTGCTGACTGTGCAGATGAACAGAATGAAACAATTATACCGGATTCAAAAGTTCTTTGCCTATAGGCAGAACAAATGCAAAGAAAGAGGTCCTTGCTCCAAAAGCAGTGGTTGATGCTCTCAAGACCCTGAAATAAGATCAAAACGATCAAATTCTCCATACAGAATGATGCCTCAAATAAAAGGCAACAAGAAGATGTATCCCCTTGCAGTTCATTGCTTTAGTCTCAAATGCAGGATCACAAACAAAATACTTGATTTTATTGAGAATGTGGATGAGTCCACTGCTGGGATTGTAGCTCGCGTAGAGCAGCAGGACAAATTTGTTTTATTATTTGATCAAGTCGCAGCATTTAGTGCAGACAATACACATGTGAATTATGCAATTCACAACTCTGTCTTCACCAACAGAAGAAACAGAAAGATTCCCTCCAAGGAAACTAACTGCACATTGTGCACAACACAGTGAAGCAGGCTCAACCATCTCACTGCAGCTGTGGATAACATTGTGTTGAAAGTCTCTGGCTTCTTTTCCAGTACATCAGGCAAAATGGGCAAATCACACAGTTTTGTAGGTTGTGTGATGTTGATGATAAATACATTGAAAACATTGACAGTTGACACGAGTAAAAATGTAACACTGCTACGGTCGCTCCATTACAAGGGCTGTGCCCATGAGGTCCATGGCCCAGAGATGCTGTGTTGGGTTATTTTCATTTATGAAAGGTGGCAACCCCAATAATACTCGTAATCACAATATACATTTCCCATTATAGATAAAGGGCATAGCGAGCTGGGATAGGCTCTGGCACCCCCCGTGACCCTTGCAAGCGGTACAGAAAATGGATGGATGGATGGATGGATGGATGGATGGATGGATGGATGATGCCATGATGGCCCATTCTTCACTCATAAATTCTCTTTGTGTATTTTTTTTTAATCAGGAAAACATTAGCTTCCATCTTTAATTTCATCAATTTGTTTTGGAGAAATTAGTAAATAACTGACGCATTTATAGCCACGCCCCCTCCCTCTTCCCATGTTTTGGTACACGTCACATCCGGAACCAGACATAATTCTACGTTATTGCCACTTCTTACTGCCACTTCAACCTTTGAAGCCTTTATTAGCTTTGCCATGTCCAATTTCTAAAAAGAATGAGGAAATGAGCATCTTACATGCAATTTCTATCATCATGATAGATTTGCTTTCTGTATTAAGCCCCCAAGATATGAACACAATGTGTTCCGAGCTGATTTTTTGTAAACTGAATTGTTCACAGGTCATTATATGTTAAATTTCAATCAAGGCTTAGCTTGGCTTACTCTCTACCCAAGCCCCAGTTTTTAGCTTGGGGAGCTAATTAGCTGCTTGCCTGGAGTCCAACAAAACTTGTGTCACTAAATGTCTAAAAACGGAGACCAATCACCTCCCAAATTTATACACACTTTTCTACTCTTGACCACACTAACCTGCAAAAGTAAAAAAACAACAACAACGAGCACAATACTTTGTGAAGGTGATAATGTTTTTTCCTCATTGACGCTCATATTATGTCAATAAAATACCAATTAATGTGCCAATCGCTTTTATATTTTCACAGGTTGTGGTGGGCAGATTTAGGAATGTGCATAAATAATATGCATGTTTTGGCAACAATTGATCACCGTTTTTATCACCACAGCGGTGGAAAGAACTACACCCAGTTTTCTGAGCAACATAAAAGAAGCAAAGTGAACAGTTTTAGAGATCTGAATGTATTGTACTACACATTTATTTTAAGGTTAATATCAAGGGCACTAACATTAAAGGGATAATTCACTTATTTAGCCCATTATAACAATAACAAGTTAATATTTTGTCTATAATAAATTTGATACTTTCATTATTTTTCACGCACAATTAATACCTTTAAAAATACATTTTGCAACTTGCTGTCGACTGAAAATGACATCACAAGGGCTCAGGTAACCAATCACAGCTCACCTGTTTTCTAGGTTTGGTCATGTGACATTTCCAAGCTGAGCTGTGATTGGTTACCTTTGCCCTTGTGATGTCATTTTCAGTTGACAGCAAGTTGCAAAATGTGTTTTTAAAGGTACTAATTGTACGTGAAAAATAATGAAAATTTCAAATTTATTATAGGCAAAACATTGTTGACTGCCAAAAAAGGGCTAAATAAGTAAAGTATCCCTTTAAAGTTCACTCTTCACAACAAATATATTAGTTAGTTTTTTTTTTTAGGGGGGAAAGTCAGCACTGAATGAAGCATCATTCTATGACTTCTGTTCAGATGTGATTGAGCAGTGACTCGTAACTGGACAGGCGATTCGTATGACTCAAACTGATCAAACTGTTCGTACAGTTGGTGCTGACGACTGAGCGGTTGTTGCTTATGGTGAGGATGCATTTATAGTGAGGATTTATTTATATTTAAAACCACAATATGTATTACTCAGTAAGCCTTCTTTGGCAATGCAATGTGGCTGAACATACATGATGCTTTTTTGATCCCCTGAAAAGTGGTTTTGGAGGTATGAGTATAAAAGAACAAAATGTGTGAGCACGGATTTGTGATAAGTTATATGAATACAAAACTATATTATACATTGGATAAGGAAGTCTTCACACCACTGTTTACCTTTCCCCACCTTTAATTAACTGAATCTGTACTACACGAATAATTTACAAAGCATACACACACCCCTGCAGGCACACGCACACACATAATAGCATCAAGTTGAAAGGCCATAAAAGGAAGCAGGACTGAATTTGAAAGCTCAACATGTTAGACTTGAAAGATAAAACACTCACCGGCCACTACATTAGGTACACCATTCTTGTTACATCACGCTAATAATTATGCACAGGCTGCCTATTGGCCTTGTGAGCTATACGCTGCAGCCAATCAGCAGTTTGTTTTCTGTATACAAAAAGCACTTTGTAACGTGCAGCACTAAAGGGAGTTTCGTCCTGAATGCTTGAAGTGCAACGAAACAAAACTCTGGAAACATGAACCGCAGCGTGCGCAGGTGTTTGTTTGGCCCGGTGGATCACGAGGCGTTGCGCCGAGAAATGAACCTCAAGGTCCATGAAATACTTCTGGAGGACTGCCGCCGCTGGAACTTTAACTTCCAGACCGACACGCCGTTGCCAGGCAGGTTTGAGTGGAAGGAAAGCCCAGCTGGCGGCACCGCCGCTTTTTACCTCAAATCTTGTCAGCCGAAGTCTGCTTCTTCCGTCTTGCACGAAGACGGGCTGGCTGAGAGCGAGGAGGACAGGACCGACCAGGAGAAATGGCCCGGCTTCTTCATCAAATGCCCCGCCGAAGTGACGCCTTTCCGGAGGAAGAGGCCTCTCCCCAAGGCCAAACAAAATGCACGAATCACAGGTAATGTTACCAATTTGTTATCTACGGCGTTAGCTAACAGAAACAAGTTGACATTCAGATATTCATGAAACATGGCTGTGAACTAACCTTTAACGTATATCCTTGCAGACTTTTTTTTTGTTAAGAGGAGGAGATCTACGGAAGGCAAACGCACTAACGTTTTCACAAGTTCCACCGAGGCAGCTTTGTGCAAATAAGCAATAAGTGGATCACACTTCTGGTGAAAAGCTACGATGGCGACAACGTTTTTTCAGTTGCTCTTTTGATTTGATGTTATTTATTTTCTCCTTTTGTTTCCATTTTCTTATGTGTCTTAATTTATTTTATTTATGTTCGTTTATTTTATTTTTATTTAATGAGTCGTATTACGTTGTTCCAGTTTGTTCGTTCCTTGGTATCGTTTGCAGTATTTGATGCTGTTTTTTTCGTAACTTGAAGAAAATACATTACGTTATAGTATTACTGTTGCCTACTGAGATGCAGAGCAATGTTGTAAATGCCTGCTAAAGATGTAAGTTTAATAAACTGTTATGTCCTAAAGCCAATGACTATCAGTGTTTGGTTGATTTAAGAAAGCCCTACTTGGATAGAAAGAACTACTGTATTGATTGCATGCACAAAATGGCACAATTATTTTCCAAATTTCTCTTAACTTATTGGTTGTATAATATATGTTGAAGTATTGTTATTTTAGGACAAAAAAATCCACTCTTTTTGGCCAATACGTTAAACAACATTGTACTATATCATGCTGTACATTCACAATATGAACTATGTTAGATTATTAGGTGCTCAATTTTATACTTGTCTCATAAGAAATTTATTGGACCACACTGTGTCTATTTGTAACATTTCCAGCATGTCTTTCGTCCCTCGATGTAAATTTTATATGCACAAATTTGTTCCCAAATGTTCCATCCTGAATAAGGTATGTAACTTGAGTACAAATACAATATGTTGGCCTTTCCAAGAATACAAAACAGTACCGCCTATGGCACTGCCCACTGACAACCCATTGTACCTCTTATTAGATGTAAAGTGAACTCCTGCTGATTACCTATTCACCATGAACATGCCTCCTTGCACTTTTTGTAAAAACGTAACTATTTGTTGAAAAACTATTCATCTATTTGCATCCTTCCACATATTGTCTTTTTTTTTTTGATACCACCCACATACCCTCCCTTTTCAAAGGGTCAACCAGCTTGACAGAAAACAGAAGCTTGATGGATGATTTCAGTTGAGGTTCAACATGCACGCAACGCTCTTGTGGGGCAGACTCCAGAAAAAGCAGGTTGGTAAACTTCTCAAGATGATGCAGAGAAAAGCCTGGATCACGACTGGCAGTGGTGTAAGTTAATAGCTGACTTGCAGGCCAGCCTATTTGGACTATGAGTGCAGTCTTTTTTTCCTAAGCCAAATCATTTGTGTAATGTTAAATGAGTTGGAAATTAGTGTTTTGGGATAACAGTATGCGGTCATCTTGGGTTTTAGGCATCATGTTTGTTTTTTTCGGTGTTCATAAATGTTTACATTTCACTTCAGGTCTTGGTCACCCGCAAATAATTGTGTATCGGGAGAACCTATACATATTCTTATGAAATGTGCTTTTGTCCATTAGAAAAAAAGAAAAGTGTGCTTAAAATGTATTTTAGCAGTATCTTTATTTTCCAGGTTTTGGTAACGTCACACTTTCAACCTAGTGTCAATATGTTGACTCATTATTATGAATTGCTCTTTATCAGCCTCCTCGCAGGTTTACACATTCCACTAAAACAAATGTTTCACAGCACTATTGTTTAAACAATTTTATGCCATCAATTGTTCAAAATCTTTGCTTTGGAAACTTCTGTACGTGGAAAAAAAAAGGTCTTGGATGCAACAAGGTTAAAAATGATTCATTGTGATGATTCATCCTTTTGCTGATTTAACGGCACAAAGAAATTATGTGATGCTGGAAAAAAAAATCTTGGCAGTGAGTGAAAGAACATTTAAAATATTTATATAACCAAATATTTTGTTGATCAGAAAAATTAGAAGAATCATGAAAGTGGCGACTTTGAAATAAGCCCATTGGAAAGGCCAATTAATACGAGCACACTCCCAGTGTTGTGTTTTCAGCTTGAGAAAACCCAAAAGGCCATCTGGCCAGGGAGCAGGACAATGACCACAAAGGAGAGTGTGCCATCTTTTTCACCTGCAAATCAGCTTTTGTAGCTCTTCAACCCCGGGTCTCCCCTTAACTTTACCCTTTTCACTTGCTCCCTTTCATATTCAAAGCCTATATTATCACCGACTTGTGCCCAGATCTGAATGTTTACTCTCCTTTTTGCTTCATGTTTATTTGTCTGTTTCTGTCCCAGGGCAAGACTATTCTTATTCATGTTCATTTTCAAGTAATGAAGAAATCAAACATTATATATACTGTGTAGATGTTTCAATTGCATGAATGGCAAATATTAACATACTGGATTCACCGAGTTTAAGATGCAAAGTTAAAGTTTCCTATGAGTCCCAAAGGTTTGCAGCCTCCCACTCAGCTCCTTAATTAAATCCTCTTAAATATGTATGGTACTCTGCAAACGGTGCAGTTCATCACCAGTAGACAAATTCTTCTACAGTTCTGAGATGATTTGCTTAAAAGGCCAGAGTTGCGATTTATCCTGAAAATAAAAAAATAAAAAAAATATGACAAGTTGAAATGCAAAGTTATGATACACGTTCATAGAAACATTATTATAATTATGATAAATGCCACCAAGCATGCATAAAATATATTATTTTGGTAACAATCAGTCACATTGTTTTATTTTTATTTTTAGGATTTTATTTTTTAGTTTTCAACCCACAATCATCTCTACTCAGCACAAAGTCAAGCTACACTCAGCACACTTTAAGTGGGTGTGGCCCATTGTTTCGGACACCCGAGGCAGATGGTCACTTGGGGCCTTTTCTCCACATGACTACTTGTGTAAAGGAATCTCTGAACACCCCATGAATGACCATTAAAGAGAAGGTCACCATCTGCTGCCCAAAGGTCTCTCGTCTCAAGACCAGGGTGTTCCGCATGCTTTTATTATTTGCATATTCGCCCCTATAAGTCCACCACTACAACCTCGCGGCTAAAAGAACCTCTGCTGCCAACATGAGTGATGTATGATAGTGAAGGAAACACTTGAATGCTACTAATCATACTGAATGGGACTGCACGACTGAGTGATGGCTGAGCAGAGGCCATAACCACTCATTTGCAGTCAGAGAATTGTGGCACATGCTAGAAATCTGATAACTGTGAACTCAAGACATCAGTACAAAGACTACAACTGTTGTAGTAATATCATGCTGGTGATGGAACCATGCTAGACCAGCTGTCAAGCTACCTGATATTTACATCATACAGTGCATTAATACAAACCATAGAACAGGTGACAAACAACAAAAATAAATAATTATCAACAAAAGTGTGTGATCAATTTTTCTGTGCAGCCCGAAATGTCCCAGTTGCATAGCAGTAGCATGCACAGCTGAAGCTGTAAATGCTGCTAGGCAACAGGATGGTGAGCACTATTTGTCATATTTGTCATCTTACAGCCACAGAGATGAGAGAGAGAGAGAGAGAGAGAGAGAGAGAGAGAGAGAGAGAGAGAGCGAGCGACGTGAGAAGCCTTAAAGCAAGCTTCCAATTAACACCTTGGAGTCTTGGATAAATTGTACCATGTCTGGTAGTGTCTGAGCAAAATGCAAGAGTTGAAATCTTTTAAACATAGAGGGGAAAAATACAATCAATGACTAAGATGTACTAACTATGATGAGCCAGGACCATGCAAAAGCTGTATCAACATTTCGAACCAGATATTCTTGTCCATGTCACAACAAAATGTGCTTGTTTGGAGCAGAAGAACTATTATTTTGCACAATCCTGACATTTTTCATAACAAACATATTATTTTTGCATGAAAATATCAAAGACAAAGTGGACAGA
Organism: Festucalex cinctus; assembly: GCF_051991245.1. NCBI lineage: Eukaryota > Metazoa > Chordata > Actinopteri > Syngnathiformes > Syngnathidae > Festucalex > Festucalex cinctus. The sequence continues at coordinate 10,933,583 of NC_135414.1, forward strand.
AAATAATGATGTGACAATGTCAAGTTATTGCCTGAAGCTCAAGGCGCTTAGTGTTTATAGTGTTCAATCACATCGCTCTGATGTCATTCCAGTGATGCTTAGATATGGAGGATGAATATTTGTTTGGTATCTGGGGATTCCTATGTGATGCTTTTATTATGTAAACATACCTGGTTATTATTATTATTGGTGGTTATTGCCCACAAGTATTTATTTTTTATTTTTATCCAGCTAAACAACAGCATTTCTCAGAATTCACGCCAAATTTTTCAGGCTTGTAGTTTGCAGTTCAAAAATATAGAAAATGCTGAAATATTGTGGTTTGTTGTCAGACTGCAATTTAGTGATAGGCTACTGTACTTCTAATTTTTTGTCTCTCTCTCATGTGGCTAAATAAGGAAACCATAAACCACCTACCAACATGATGCAGCACAGTTTCTTCCATCGTCTGTCATCTACACACTCTCCAAATACGTTTTATGGATGGAGCAACCCCAAAATGTGGGGCTTTCCTGTCAAAGCCAGCCTTCTCCATATATTCTCATCGATTTACAGTAAGTGCTTTTCCTTTTAAGTGTTTCTGAGCCTGAAATAATAGGAGAGTTTGCAGTGTTAAAAATGCTAGCACGAGTTGAATGTACTGTAGTCTTCCCAGCCCCCCTCAAATTACTGACTAAAGCCATGCCCGCCACTAATTTGCACAAACACAATTCTCATGCATGAGATTATGAAAATAGTCACAGAGAACACATAACTAGCCCGACAGAATAGCAGCGCTAGCGATGCTAAACTAGTGCTAGCTTTGAAAACAAGCAGACATTAGCCAATAGCCACCAGTACTACTTTCGTAATGTCTCTTGTAGCATGACTTTTTCATAATGGAGTGTTACTATAACAATAAGGGCTTTGTATTCAACAGCACAGGTGCGTTTGAGCGTAAAATCGTCCGCATCTTGATCTTAGCATGTTTCCTTTGGCATGCTTCCCGCAAATCTGACAATTTGGTAGCTGAAAGTAGACGAAACTTTTCGCCTACTGCAACCAGGTCTAATGCTGCATGAGAATGGTCGGAAGTCGGACTTTTTTTTTACTTCAAACCAGGAAAAAAACAAAAAACCAAAAAAACAAACAAACCCTGACTTCACCGACCGACTTCAATGTGACATCACTCTACAATGGCAACCCCTTTGGAAGCACATACAATGAATGGTAAAACACAACTTACTCAAGTATAAAACTAGATAGCTATCTTCATTCATGAATATTTTACATAACGCCACGTAACGCAGTATGTATGCCGCTATCTCCTTTCATGCAATTATACGGTGAACTACTGAATATATGAAATGCTTATGAAAGAAGAGAAAAACAATAAATGAAGCATGCGAGAAGGCAAGTTTGCTGGAGGTCAAAATGAGTTTTGAGGACCAAAATAAAAAACAATTTATCACTATCCGCCATTTGGTTGTTTATTTTTGCCTCGGACGCTTTCAGGTCAGAACTGGGGAAAAAACAACTTGGATAAATCCGACTTAGAACCATCCTAGAATACAGCATTTAGTATTCGTGCAGGGAATGTAACACAATTTTGGTGAATTTGATCGAGGTGCAGACATAGATTATGAGCTCCATGCATATGTGCGAGTCATTGTCTAAATCAATTCATTGATTGCATTATCATCATCATCATCATCATCTTTTATTATTTTTTAAAACCACCCCGGCTGTTATCTGAAATGTGAAATACAATCAAGGAAAAAGATTGCTGTTTCAAGTTTTTAAGTTTGCTATTCATTTTCCACTTTAAATTGAAACCCAGTAGTGACCGCAGTCAATTAACTTCATCTATATCTGCTTTATTCTCCTCTCTGAGCACGTCCACTTCAAACAGCGTGGATGGCATGAAATTAGGCAGAGGCGCTTATGGACCACCTCCAGTCCCTCATGCAGAGGTATGCAGAGATTGTTTTTACACAAAAGTCTCTATGCTCGTGGTTCAGCACTTGCACAACACCTCCCCAGGGCAGCGACATTTTGTGCAATTTGGGCAGAGATAGTGGCCTGGTGAGAGTCGGCCTGTGACTAAGCAAAACTGCATGGTGCCTTTTGATACACTGCACCAGCACCTTCGCATCTTCATCCTTAAAATTTGGCTTCTTTTTAGACATCATTCTTTTCATAGTCCTTTGATATATTTGTGGGCTTTTATACTTGAATAGGACTATAATTTGGCCAATAGCAAAGTATCACCAAGTTCTTAACCAGTTGAATTAAATTTAGTTAGCAAGTGATGCAGCCATTTTCACCACTTTATATAAATTAACTTATTTTCTTGGACAAGAACATCTAAGGAGGCAGTGGCCAGTGACTACTCAGCAATCTGCAGTGGTCATTTTAAACTTGAGGACTTTGACAGGACCAGCCAAACTGTCTGACCTAAAATTGGAGACATCAAGTTTTCAGCGCCCCGGCTCATCTCCATACCGTATGCGTATTGCGATACAGTAATATGCATATAAGATGCATTTTTAGATCCAACTTATAGCACACAATGCTCAATTGTTTTATTTAAAACTGTAGTTGAACCTTTTTGCCATTTTAGTCTGCAGCAAGCATGAGCACGCAGACTTCTAAGCGTGTCTCAACCTGTCTCTGAACTGAACCCTGACCCAAACGTTGTGAGTATTGCAGTTGTAATTATCTGGATTTAATAACTGTTGATCCTACAATGTGACCTGCTGTTGTTAATACTAATTACTAATGTTTTCGTATTTCACATATCCACAATGGTGGCGGCGGGATTCATGATAGGATTAAGAATGCTTGCCAGTACCACACAACTGTGAGTGTTTTGATTTAAACATCACTTGAAATATTTTTATCCGTCTTTCTCTGAGGATCACTCCTACGCATTGCCTTCTTTTGTTTTTCTGTTGGAAAAAACACGAGCTGAACCCCTAGCAAGAGTTGAGAGTCTGGAACGGGAGAACAGGAATGCACAGATCAGGAGGGGGAAACGAGCTCTGTCTTACTGACAAACTCAAGTTCAACATCTCTGCGCTTGATTTTAGTGTAGCTTTTATAATGTGACATATTTTTCTTCGCAGTTGGCAAACTGTACTGTAGGTCCTGTACTGTAGAGAGAGTTTATCCTTGCACGCCACCTCCACGGTCAGAATCCAGTGACATTGACATTAACTGCCTCACCAAGTTGCTCTCACCAGACACGCAAGAAGGTCCTGTACATGTGTGGGAGGTCTACAATGCAGTGCAGTCGTCTGTATGAAAATGGATAAGCATACCTCCGGTGTCAGCATGTGTTCGTACTTCCTGCTCCTGGGCTCACCGTCCAACAGGTGCTGTGCTCGCTGCCCAGGAGTCTAAAAAATGTCCAAAATTCAAAACGATTGGCACAGTATTTGGATTTTGTGGAGGAGATATGTTTTCCTCATAGGAGCTCACAGTAAATGCCCATCTATTTGTCTAAAGACAACAGGACACAGACAATTAAGCCAAGCCAGTAAACGTTAGTAAAATACTGTCGCCGTCCTTTCACTGATGTCGTCATGCCGATGTATTAATTAAGCAGTCTGTGGCCAGTTGGTGCGCGCCCCACCAGCCGTTACAAAAATAAATAAATAAAACTCGCATATCACTTCACATCTGCTATAATTTACCTATTACCGAATGAGATGTTCTTGATAAAGTCAAGTTACATATTTGCCTTGGGCTTAAGTCCAGGTGCTTAAAAAAAAAAAAAGGCCAGACTTGGTGAATCAGGCCAAGAAGCAATTAAACATATGCTTTATATGAATGAAGATGGTAATCACCCTTGTTTTATTTGTCGTGTACAGTGATGTCTTTGTTCTGTCTTCCTTGTAAAGAACTTTTGGAGTCGTTTGTTTTGGCTGAGGCATTTGGCCTGAACGGCTATACAGATCCATGCATAGATACAGCTAAATACAATGTAATATTTGAGACATGAGTATGAATGGATGGATGGATAGATAGATAGATAGATAGATAGATAGATAGATAGATAGATAGACTTATCAATCGATCGATCGATCAGTCACTGCCCTCCAATTTTCTGGACAACTGCTCATAGCTTGGCAGGCCGTCCTGACTGGGGTTGATATTGCTGGTGCTGCCAGGCTGTGGCTTCAGTCTCTCCTCACTTTTGCCGCTACTGGCGTCCGACTGGTCCGGCAGAATTCTGAGAGAGTTTGCAATGCGGTTCAGCATCAGATCCATGTGTGTGATCTATGAAAAATAAATGCAAAGCACAAGATTAGGGATTATAACGTTTTATACTGAATTCTAAAGGCTCCTGTATACCCAGAACAGAGTGTAGGCTCCAGTGCACCTGCTACACTAGTAGTCACAACTAAACATTTTTGATGATGTTCAATTTATACATTCTGAAGTGACAACAGAACTACATTTCATATTTTGATGAGTTGAGAAAATGAGGGAGTTTTAAAACGCCAAGAAGATGTCCGTGTGTGCTTTAATTAAAGTAAACAATGAAATGTGCTAACACAAAGTCAAATAACTCAAAATTATGCCAAACATTACACAATATTCTCTTACCTTGTCCTCCATCCTACTGAGTCGGGATCCAATAGAGTTGTTTCCCTTATCTTTGGTTCGATCTAAAAACAGGAAACGGTATATGTGTTCGTGCACCAACGGTTAATATATTTAATAGAACAGTAAAGTGATAGTACAGTAATGAATTACCTGCTCCCATTTGGAATGAAGTCATCTTCCCTAATGACTGGTCCAGTCTGGAGGCATATGAAAAATAATGAGACATTCAACTTCTTTTCAACTTCTAATTCAATATAATCCTTATGACGGATCTTGATGAGAGTATCATGTATTCCTAAACACAAAGTTGTCAAAGTGATACGATTACCTTCTCTGGAGTTCCTTGATCCGCACCATTAGGTTGAGATGACCATGAGTGTATTGCTCAATCACATCTCGGACTTCATAAGGTTTACGAGCTTGCTATTAGGATATAAAAACAAAAGAAAAACAAAACAACAACAAAACTTTCAAGTGCTCCATTTTAGCTGCTTTTTTAATTTTTTTTTCAAAACTTGTTGCATAGTACAGAAAGACTGTATTAATACTGTATACTCATATATTAAAGCCTCACTTTATTCCAAACAAGTGTTTTTAAATTGAAATTAAAATTAATGTTTCATGTAATTGTACACCACTGCAAATTGCACTGCAATTATATATCATCAAATGTATACCTCTCTCAAAGCACCATCTTAAACTTTTTTTTTCTTTGAAATAAATAAACAATTTCCCCTAACTCTTAAAAATAGATGTCCTTCATGACACAAAATGATGTACTGACCTGGAACTTGGTCTTAGCCACAAAATGGTGCATTTTCTGGATCACACGAATGGCTCGTCTGTGGGACTGGGTTAGTCTGTTAAAACATTTTGAAATGAAAATCATGTGATAAAGTCGTTAAAGTTGATGTAAAATAAATAAATAAATAAATAAATAAATCATCCATACATCATTCTTTATTAAAAAATATGTTATCATCAACTAAAAATAAATAATGGTGATTTGTTGAGTCATTTTTACACTAGTATGCTGATGAAAAATAAAGCAAAATATGTATGTAAATAAAAAATCCTGGTGGAAAAATAAACAAAAGCTCAACTGAAATACTTCAGATTAGCTGCTGTAAGCAGAGCAACATGTTTGGGAATTTGGCTGTTTTGTGACATCCTCATAAAAAAAAAAAGTCCCAAAGAGATTGTAGCACATTTAGCAAGAGCTATTATGATGAACTATTGCTTTCCTCCAGGGCTCATTACATTGCAAAAACAAATGAATGAGTAAGTGGAAAGAACAGCACTGTATATTTTATAATAGGCAGTTCTTTTGGCTTCATCTGGAAATGTAGTCAAACTGCCAAACTAGAAATAGGATTAGGTCATGAATAATGTGCTTTGTATACTGGGAAAATATCAAAATATTGATGGTGAAGACTGAATTGTAAAAATATTTAATTATTGTAACTTGTGCTTTGTTCATGATAGATAGATAACTATCTATCATGAACAAAGCATCTAAATCCTAATCCAAATCTGGGGTTTGACAAGTAACAATGAGACAATTGCAGATATCCAGTAGATGTGTGCTATTGGGAAGTGAATAATAAGGCTGTAAATCATGCTTATACAGGACTGTCTCAGAAAATTAGAATATTGTGATAAAGTCCATTATTTTCTGTAATGCAATTAAATAAGCAAAAATGCCTCGCATTCTGGATTCATACAAATCAACTGAAATATTGCAAGCCTTTTATTGTTTTAATATTGCTGATTATGGCTTCTTTTTTTTTTTACTTGGTCTGAGGAAATATAATATTTTGAGTTAGGATACTTGAGTGTTCTTAAGCTGTAAGCCATAATCAGCAATATTAAAACAATAAAAGGCTTGCAATATTTCAGTTGATTTGTAATGAATTCAGAATGTATGACATTTTTGTTTTTTTAATTGCATTACAGAAAATAAAGAACTTTATCTGAGACAGTCCTGTAAATCTGTTTTGGGTTCGGGCAAGAAGAAACTTAATAGCCTGAAGACAAAGACAATGAAAAACATCCAATGAGCCAATCAATATCTTTAAGACGAGCATGTCAAACAAATCGTATTCAATAGAAAGCCCTGCACACATCCTTAATGACAGATTATGATATGGGCAGGTGGTTGTGGCTCAGTTGGTAGCGCGGGTCGTTCACTGGTCTGAATTCTGGTCCTGACTATCCACAGAGGGAGTGTCCAATTAATTTGTGTTGTCTTTTTAATATGCTTGTTGTTCCACCCCTTCCTATAGGTGGCAGTAGAGTACATTATAAAGTGTGTGCCATCTGCACAAACAAAATGTTTTTCACCACAGATTGAACTGAATAATCTGAGTGAACTTTATGGAAAAACTCAAAATAAATCCCTTGTATCCACATCTGCATGAGAATTGTTGGGGTTCTTCCTTGGCCCAAAACGTTATTTTGGTATGATCATATTACCTAACTGTTGAAGCAAGACAGAATTAAGGTGAACGTTGAAGACACATGAGGGATTTCAGTAAATAACCAATCAAAAAAAAAAATCCTGATTTGAAACATTTTTATTAGGGAGAAACAGTTTTCGGCATTTCACATGATAGTATTTCATCATAAAACTGTGCGTTCAATGTCATGTTGAACTCTGTCAGCTGCTTGTTAGATATTTTTAGTAAACAGAAAAATAGATGGTTGGATAGTTCCATAAGTTGAAGTCAGAACAGCAGTGATCTTTCCCAACAATGCCGCAAGCAATTTCAGCTCTGCATCATTACCCCACAATTTAAAAAGGAAGTCCCATGGGTCAAAACTGTAGACCTCATTTGTTTCAATTAGTGTAAGCTCTTACATTATAGTGCAGTTACTTAACAGTTATTTCCTATGATAAGACTCGGGCTCTCATTGTTCAAGCCACCTCACAAAAGTGCCACTTTCCCTAATAGACAGTCATCACAGCAATGCTCATAGGATGATGACATCATACATGTTAATTGAAGACATCACATACACTTCCAAGCATTTGGAACTCACACAGATTGAAATGAGATTCAAGACGTGACAGGGTCGGAAATGAACAGTGGCTTGAAGACATCAACTGCTTCATATGTCAAAGCGTATGTAGTCGGAATGGAAAAATGCTGATTTGTTGTGATTGTATTTTATTGCTGTTAATGTTTTATGTTATGTTTGTTTTGTTGTGTTTCTGTAAAGCGCTTTGTGACACTAAGGCTGTTTGAAAGCGCTATATAAATAAAGATGACTTGACTTGACTTGACGTGACATGACATTCCCGGCCGGAACATGACAAACGTAATAAATAAATAGATAGATGGATGAATGAATGAATGAATAAATAAATAAATATATAAATAAATAAATACATAAATAAATACGATTCTTGCCTTTCACCCAAAATAATTTGAGTTTTATCCATTTAAATCCATTAAACCATTTTACCCTCCTGCACCCATTGTTTTCTGTTTGTGCTTGTCAGGTTCAAAATGCTTCCCATAAGGAATGATTTTGACAAGATCTAAAGCTTGGAAAAAAAATAAATATAAGTTTGGATTTAAATCTGTGCTCTGCCACATTTACCTAGCAACCTAGTTAACCTAGCAGTTTGCTTTTTAAGTAGAGTGCACCTAATGTCCATTCACTGACTTTAAACGGCACGCTAGGTACATCGCTTGCATGCATTTGGACTGCACGCTTCACTATTTCATCCACAGGTACATATAAAATTATAAATACAATAAAGTATTGTGCGGCAAGGTGGATGACTGGTTAGCATGTCCGCCTCCCAGTACTGAGGACGCAAGATTGATTCCAGGCGCCGGCTTTCCTGGGTGGAGTTTGCATGTTCTCCCCGTGCCTGCGTGGGTCTTCTCCGGGTACTTCGGTCTCCTCCCACAATCCAAAGACATGCCAATGTCAATGACAATATCGAAACTGCCTAAACTGTATTTGGCAGTGTCTCGCTAGCTTACAACCCATAAACATATTTTGTTTTTGTGCATTTTGAATAGCTGTTACATCTGCATCATAGCAACACAATTTTGAATCGCTACAAAACCAGTGACCGACTGTTGGCCATGCCATTGCGCAGAGACATAAGTGTATCAACATAGCAAAACGGTGCTATAACATATAACAACAAGACTGATGGGAGTGAATGCTCTTTGTTATTCTACTTAATTCCAATCAACATTTATCTTGATCTCTTAAGTAGCAATTAGATGTGGGTCAATTACTGGTTTGACGTTTACCATAGTTTTAAAAAGTCGAAGTTTCAATAACCGCTAATACTGTCCATCACCGGTAATGAGGTCTTCTTTTGTTTTTGAGGGGACTTGTAAGCAGGGTACAATATAATTGGCTGCTTGCAGAGTTGAGTAAACGGGCCACTTCTTCAGGTTAATTGAAGGCTTATTCCCCCCCCATCCTTCTTTGTGAGCAGAAACAGGTGGGAGGAGGGAAGCAGGGAGACAGACGAGAGAAAGATGCTGCAACATTCATCCGGATGGATGACTTTTTGTTTAAATGGGTACTAGTTAGCCTCAAGGACAACATGAATGCCCCACGGGTCTCTACTAAAAATAGCTCAGCAGTGATGGAACACTGTGACTTACTAAGATGAATTAAAACTGAAGAAGAATGTTAGCATTTGTTTATTTAAACTTTACATTGTACATGTTCTACACTGTGTTTAAAAATTACATTGATTGTGTTCAATGGGAATCTTTTTTTTCAAAGTGCAGTACAGTTTGTTTATATACACAAACATTTAAAATATTTATCTGCAGTGAGGCTCAAACCATGACCCTCTCTTCTGAAGCCGAAATCCTAATAGATGAGCTAATGCTGGCTTTTAAACACCTGATTTCCACATTCTCACATGGGAAAACTGCAGTATGTGAGACTAGTACTTACTGTGATATGGAGGTAGCTGCAGTCAGTGCACTGTCTCGCTCCGACTCCTGCTCTAGGTTGTCTGCAAAACTGCAGTTCCTCTTCAGGCCAGCGGATGAATTATCATCTAGAAGGCCAGGGCTTGTCTCTGGAAATATACAGCAGACACCATATTGTAAACTGGGCTTTCATTCTGTGTATGATAGATTGCTTATCTGGGGATACAACATCAGATGATTCATGTTGTACGGCCTCAGGGTGTGACACATTTTCAAACATTGACATTTTGGATAATGGTCTCAAGTGATAGCTCTTAGACAATTTTATTTTTGTTCCATTTCTAATTAAATAGGATGATGACGATGAACATCAAAATTGACCTTTGAGAAGTATATTAGTCTAATGGAATTGGCAAATGAGGATTGTCACAAAAAATAACTCTGTGGTGATTATTATAATAGCCCTAACGGATGTTTTTTTATGTTGTAAGGCCGAAAATAGTGCTGTCATCTGTAATTGTCTAGTCTGTTTCCTTGGAATTTGAATGAGTACCACATCAGCAGGTTCCTTTCATTTGGGGTAATTTGGACAGCGGATGTCTTTTCAAACAGACAAAATTCAATTAATAGCAACTATTGTGCCTGCAGAACAGAGTGGCAATTTTAAACTGAAAAAAAGCATCTATTACTTTTTCTGTAAAACAAAACAAAAACAAAAAACATGCATTAGCAGGAACGAGTGCAGGAGCCTCTGTGGGATTTGTGTTTGATTTTTGATGTGAATGCTCAAACCAAGAACACAAATACCAGTCAATAAGTCCATTAACACCTGCCTGACGAGTGTGGGTCACTGATTTGATGCCTTCTTGGGACTAAACTCATAAAATGGTTGACGGAGAGATGCCTGGTAGAGTCCTGAGCACTGCCAATGTGGCCTCAAGAAAAGCAACAAATGCTCAGGGAGTGAGTGCCATGGATCTGTTTGTGAAAGTGTGTGGGATGTGTGAACCCCCCCACCAAAAAATAAATAAATCTGAAGAAGGCGTGACTGGACTGAGGATGGCGTGACAAACTGTGTATAAGTGACAAATGAAATTGCATTTGAAACTGTATAGAAAAAGACCACATCTTACTTCTATTTACAGTTTCAAATCTTTTTAAAATGAAGTCAATAATTAATGCTTATTCAAATGTTATTTGTACAAATTTGACCGTGACTCTCTGGATCCAAAGCCCAAGTCCTTACAGATGAACTAATTTCGCCAAATAACCATAAATACATGTTTAAATAGATCTATCGATGGGCAATATCTTTTACGTAACAGCAGTATCATTGCTAGTTTTTCCCCCCTGGTGCACTTTACATTTTTTCACCAAGTGCCAGTCCATTCTGCTTATCTTTATGGTCGCAGGTGAATTTGGGTGAGAGGTGGTTTAAAGCCTGGAATGTTTGCCAGTCAATCACAGGGCATATAAGAAGAAAAAAACATTCACCTATATATTCTTCAATTAACTTTAACATGCAAGTTTTTTCTTCTTTTTTTCATAAGTAGGAGTACATCAGGAAACCCACGCAAGAATGGAGAGAACATGCAAACTCCACATAGGGAGGCCGGAGCCTGGATTTGAATCCACAACCTCAGACATGTGCACAAACTACTCACACACATCTGCTGATCATTATACATTGCCAGTGCTTGGTGATTGCTGGTTCTAAAACACAATGACGAATGCACAATGAGTCTTGAGACTGTACAAATAAAGTTTCTACAACATGTATTAAACTGGAAATGATTTTTGAAAAATGAATCTCATAGTTATGTTAGTAACAACTAAATGAATCATATAGCGCAAACTTGTCATTACAGTCGGGGTTCCTTTTAAAGTCTGTGTTTATGCACGCATGCATTGAGTGCTCAGTTTGTTTATTTTACATCAGGCACGTTGTTATACAGCTAAACGTCCTTCAGTGCTCCTTTTGCCTCAGGCATGTTATTGAACAGCTAAGGGTCCTAAAAATGGGAAGTAATGCTGTGCCCGAATGTCCACCCTTATCCCTAACCCCTCATTCACGACATAGCCCCGCACTAGTTGCCTAATATATAGTGCCTTCATTCTGATTGGTGATTCCGACAGTCAGCTCACTACTTTCTCTTGGTCGCATATCACGTGACCACCGTACCTGTCATGACGCACCGGCGCATAAATCCCAGACTTTTTGTTGTGAATAAAAATGTTTTAAAACTGTACTAAAACAAATTAATTATTTCTGTAGTATATATTCAATGTATCGCTTTGATTCCTGCATTTGCACTGTCGCTCGTGCCATGTTTTTTTTTTTTTTTTTTTTTTTTTTTTCATACTCGCAATGTATTGTGGTCTATATCAACCGAGTTAAATGAACATCCATGTTCACTACTTTTTAGAGTGCATTGTGGGTAATTCTGAGTGCCCTACATTTTTGCTCCCTGGACATACGGACACCCCTACAAAATGGCGTGACCCCTCAGTAGGGAGTAGGGTGGACATTCGGACACAGCCAATGAGTCAGTTGGCCGTGTGCAGCAGCATTCCTGGCAGTTCCAACCAGTACACACTCTATGTGGTGACGTTAGTGACAACACGAACATAAACAACGTCAAGCGAAAAATAGTGGTGACAAAATGTAATTTAGCATGACGGAATTGTGGTTAAAATAACGTTGATGGACTGACAATTGACGGAATGCACTCACAAAATTTACTGTTGATCCTAAAGTAGCAGTTGTAATTTAGACAGGTTAAAATAACGTTGGCGGACTGACGGTTACACTTTGGTTCGGCTTGAAGTATTGACGGATTGGCGATGATGGGAGGGTGTCCCTAATATAGATGATTGCCAAATGGCAGATGCTCAAAATTCATTGTCGTGCCCATCTCTGGACAAATTCAAGGGTGAAAACCGTGTTCTGACCTGCCTCGCTCACAGTTCTGAGTTTGGGGTTCAAATTAACATTCGACCTTCTTGCGTGGAATTTGCATGTTCTCCCCAACCTTGCATGAGTTTTTATTCAGGTACTTTTCTCTAGCAATACATTGCACCCTTTCACATGTTGGGATATGTTAACATGTTAAGTTTATTGACACTCTAAATGTGGTTGGCTGGTGACCAGTTCAGGGTGAACCCCAGCCAATGACAGCTGGGATAGCCTCCAGACCACCAGCGACCCTCGTGATGAAAACTGGAAAAGAAATGGATGTACTATATTTTAAGAGTATTAAGGTTTGACTAAGATACAGGGTTGGGAGGGCTCTTTTAAAGTGGAAGTCAACCTTTAAAGAAGACTAGTGATAAAGCATCTCCCATGTAGGAATGAGAACATAATGTTTAATGATTTACTTGTTAGTACATACTAAAAAAAACACACACACACCTTTTTCTCCAACCTAATTATACATCCCTTTCATAAAAAATATATAAAAAGACACGAGTAGCAGATTAACAGATTGAGATGTGAAAAAACAGTCATGAATTATTTTTCTCTTTCTCAGAAATGTAAGCAGACATGATTGTTGCGTGGAGAGTGTGCAGCTCACTCCCTCAGCTGACACTGAAAAATGCATACATAATTTGCTTTGTTTTCTTCTTACCACTCTTCATTGCTGGCTCATTACGATATATCCCGAGTAGAGTTTTTTCCACACTAAATGTGCAGTTTTCACTCAAGTGGTATGTTATTTAGATCAATGATTAATCATCAAAGGACTCATTGTTTACACAAGACTGGAAACATTCTGGGAGAATCTGGTCTTACCTGTGTCCACAGTCTTACATGCATCAGAGCTCAAAAAGTTGTTCCTCTCACTGTCATAAGCAGAGACAGAGACCACACTAGGAACTGTGAGAAAATTTGAGCCGTTATCCTGGTTCAAATTATTCTCCTGTCAATGAAACACAAACATCTCAGCCCAACAAAATACTTTTATGTTCAGCAAGTAGCATATTAATCAACATGTGCATGCACAACACCCACGTGACCAACTACAACATGGTGAACACGCTATTAGATACAATATTTTATTAGATTGTGTAAAATGTTCGAATAACAGACAAAATATGTCACATTTTTGACTCATCACAGATGCCTATCAATCTCTTAAGGGAAAAAGCTACTCTTTGCACAATAAAATATACAGTATATTAAAAGTACCAACCAATTTCTTCGGTGTTGGGGTTGCCAGTGAAGAGTTAATGGTGTTGGATCTCTTTCTCAAAAACATCTTATACGTGGCCGAATCACAGTTTTCCACTGCAAAACATCTCCATGATGTCTGGGGAGGACAGACAGGAGAAATATAATGGTTGAAACCTATTTAATGTGCAAGTAGCAGTTGTGCGAGGAAGAGCCACGGTCACACCATGTTCCAACTAATTATACTGTCTTGGTCATATTATACGGTCGAATACCTGGATGACACTAGCAGCAGCGGGGATTTGTCTGTTAAAATGTTTCCGCCTCTGCTTTTGCTGCACTGCCAGAGCAAATCCTGAGCCTAAAATTCCCTGTGAAGAAAAAAAAGTCCAACAGCTCATTGGTGGGCTGTGATGTTGCCAAAAATAGATCAGCCATAGCTAATGTTTCTGTAATAAATAATGTGTCCAATTATCTTATTACAAAAGTACATAAAGTTATTTTACAAATTACTTGAACAATAAACATTTTTTTCAAAGACACAATGAGTCTAAGTGTAGAGGCATTTGAGTCTAGTGTTGCCGTGCCAGTTTCCACTTACTGCAGGGAGTGCAAAGAAAGATACAGCAAAGACCGAGAAACAAGATGCAATCATCTTTCCGAGCCACGTCTGAGGTATGAGGTCTCCATAGCCAATGGTCGTCACGGTTATCTTGTACAAACACATGAAAATGAATGCTGTTTTGTAAATTACATGATTAACAAAACAAAAAATGTGATCACTTAAAAAAAACTGCTAGGCTTGCTTATTTCATTTGGGACACATTGGATTGGCCATGGTTTGTCACAAAAACTACTATGTAATAATATTCTTACCACTCCCCACCACAGAGCATCAGCATATGTATCAAACATGTTGGTTTCCTTTTCTGCCAGATAGACCAAATATGAGGCAAAGATCAGACACAGAAAGCCAATATACAAGGTCGTGATCAGCTCCTGAAATGCACACAAAAAATCAAGGAATAGTTGGAAAACATTTAGTATTCACTGTGTTAGTCTTTGTCATGTACAAATAACTTTTGTTGTTGCTCCAAATAGAAGAAACAAAAATCCCATTCATTTCAAGACAAGACACAACTCTGGGTAGAAAACATACTTTATTTGCCCAGCCACTTTAAAATTCTTTTCATCAAGACGAGAGGGGAAGGATGTCCCAGTGATGTGGAGCGGATTATGCAATACATAATACACAATAGTGTAGTATTAAGTATTAACAATTGAAAGCATGTGTGGGGCAGTGACTTATTCATTGTAAAAGAAAGGAACATGGCACCCAGTGGAGTAGCTTTGACATTCACTAGGCAAATCTATTCTAATAATACCATTTAAATATAATGCAATAATAATCTATCTGGCAATTTTAGATTTTGTGGACAAGAATATATTTATGCTTATAAACACTTGATGTCTGAGAACGCATTCAATGCACTAGAGCAAAAATGGAAGCAATCACATAATTAAAAATAATAATAATAAATCACTAACTAACAAAATTGAGCTTTTTATAATCAAATACATAGAAATGAATGTTTTTCAGAGCTTTGTATGATTGACTGAAGAGTTCTAACAGGATTTGGGCCCTCCTCTTTGCAGCAAAAGCCCTTTTGGATTTCAGAAAAAGTGAATGCTACATTTGGTTTCACCTACTCTGTTATTTAAAATGTGAGCAAGCATTGAGAGTACTCCTCTTAGGTAGTTGGAACCCAATCAGCAGATGTTGAATTCTTGTCAGCATCCTGGCCCAGAAATGTTACCACCTGGTTTTACAGCCTGCCACAACGGAGCAGAGGCATAACAGTGCACAAGTTTTTTTTTTCTTTTCTTTTCTGGCAAAGGCTTCACTGTTTGTCTCTTGAAAAATTAACCTGTGGAAGAAATGGAGTAAAAAATAGGAAGCCTCCACAATATTTGCTGGACCATTAGCATTCAATCCGGTAACCCCTTCACATCCTACCCTCTGCTTTCAACTTCAAATATCTTTTACTGCATCCATGCATGTCTTCCTGGAGTCATTACCAAAAGTTTAGCAGAACTGGCAACCCCATTTATGAGGCAGTGCTCCATCTGCTACTGCGCCAGTGAGGAGCAACGGTGCAAAGTGTGTTTACAAGCCAGATGCATGAGAATGCTATTTAGTGTGTACTTAAATTAGGTTATACAATTAAGACTGGATAGTAATTAGAGTAAATGAAACTGAACTGAATTTGAATTCGAACCCCCCAGATGTTACCACAGACGGTTGTTCAGCTCACCATCACCGTGAAAACAAACCCCCTTGCAAAAAACACACATTGAGGATACAATACGGCATGTCCACATAATGAAATGCAATGTGACTTCCAGTACTTATGTGTATTAGAGAATTGCAGCTGTGTGATACTAAACAATATAATACATCTCCCACTACAGCGTGATATTACAGAAATGTCAAAAAACATGTGTATGGTTTAGACATATTTGGCATGACATTTTCAAATGCACTCTTTTATATAACCGTGTCATTTGCATGACGGCTCGGCCATAATGTAGGTCAGTGTGACTATGCAGCACCTAACTTTTACCTGAGGCGGCAAGTGTCCTTGCATAGTGGAATTAATGGCACAATGTGCAGCATGGCTCAAATCAAAAGCAAGCAGCACTTTAGCATACTCTCGATGGTCACAACACCTTGGGATGCACCTTCACAATTTACTGAGACATGTTGTAAGTACTATACCTAGAATTCTGTCTTTAAAGTTGCTCAGTGTAAATTGAAATTTGCTCAAAAATATCCTTACAATAGCCTTTTTATTTGACCATTTATATCATGTTTTGGTTTTGTTTGGGTTGGGTTTCGTTTTATTTTGGTGAGAGTTTTTGTCTGGTGTTCTTGTGTGTTTCCCCCGTCTCTTTATGTCTAAGTAGGTCCACCTGTGTGTCATCCCCCTTCCCAGTGTGTGTTGACCTAATTAGTGCCTGATGCCTGCTGTGTTTCCCAGGTGTGTCTTGTTAGTGTCCCATTAGTGTTGTATTTAGGGAGTGGTGTTTTGTTCACGCATCGTGGGAGCATTACCTTACCTTGTCTTGTCCTCGTGTGGTGCGTTGTTGTTGTTGTTGTTGTTGTTGTTGTTGAGTCAAGTTTATCTACGTCTGGTCAAGTTTCCCCACATCTCCTCCAGTCTCCACGTCTACTCCAGTCTCCACGTCTACTCCAGTCTCCATGTCAACTCAAGTCTCCACTTCAACTCCAGCCTCTCACTTCATGCCAAGTCAAGTGTTCCTCTCTCGTGTCATGCCCAGTCAAGTCTTCCTCTTTCATGTCATGCCCAGTCTGTCCACGTCCCGTGCAGTTATTTATTTAGTCATGGAAAATAAAGCTCCATATATTGTCCTGCCCGTTTGTCTCCCTGCCGTCTTTTTCCGCTTTTGGGTCCATCCATCACACCCACATTATTACAATTTAAGACTCAAGCATCTTCTAATTAGCAGATTAACACTAGCTGTTAGTAACGCGTACTCCTTCAAGCCTCTGGCCAATTGTTTTGGTACAAGGAATTACCTGGCGATGGGCATAGACAACAGACCCCAGGAGACGCCATGTTCCTCCCTGGCGGTCTACGTGGAGCATACGCAGTATTTGTAAGAAACGGATTCCCCTAGAATGAGAACGTAATGTTGAAAAGGTGACAACAGTTTAACAAGGTTTTAAAGGTTATATTTAGAAACAAAGAACATAAATGTCAGTTGTAAACATATTTTGCCACAAGTAGTTCTGCCAACACGTCAGGTCAAAAAAATACTTTTATGTTTGATGAAAAACCACAGCCTTTGCTATATATATGAAGTCTAGAATGACTACTAGTACCCTATTTTTAAGTCAAGAATAGATTGTCGTTATTTTTCATTAGTGATGAATCCAAATGAAAAAAACAGCTACAGATATACTGTTGTGTCAAAAACATCTACTTTGCATGCAGTCTCACCTCACAGCCGAGGTTGCAAACACCTGTCCTTTGGAGCCAACTGCGAGCACGATTATTGAAGCAACCACAACAATCAGATCTGTGTAGAGAATTGAGAATGAAAGCCTTGAAAAAATGGTTTGATATCAAAAAAAGTAGAAAAAAAACAAACAAAAAAACAGGACTGATTAGAATTAAAAATATATATATATATTGAAAACACATAGCACACATTATATTACATGATTCAATTGTTTTACTTTTCAAATAATAAAATCTACTAATACAGTCAGTTATTACAGCTTCATTTTATGACATTAAAGGGCAAGTCATTTCTAGACAAAAATATGTTATGTGACCTCACTAGCCCAAACATGACATTCTGATTGATATTACATTTGTGGAATATGAGTTATGAAGCAAAATCCAGCCGCGTATATCCATCTCAAGGGGCGGTCATTTTCCCACATAATGTCGCATGAAGATGACATCACAGTTGCTCAGGGTTCAGACAACGATCGATCGCAGCTCACCTGCTTTCTGAAGCTGAGCTGTGATTGGTTATTACCTGAGACTCAGGCGACTGTGATGTCATCTTCAGTCGACAGCAAGTGGCAATATGGAAGCCTTCTGATATTGAGAAAAACGGCTGGGTTTTGCTGCTTAACTCATATTTCACTAACACAATATTAATCAGAAGATCCTTATTTAGACTAGTGGGGCTACATACACCATATTTTGTCAAGAATTTTTTGAGGGGTTGACTTCCCCGTCAAGAAAGAAAAACATGATACTAATTGCATTGGATTTGTATTTGCTTGATTATTATTATGGCACATTTGGGTGTATGCGTGTTTGTGTGTGTATAAAGCTCAAACCTATGATAATTATTGGCTTCCTTGCAAATCGTAGTCGTCCACTGAAGCCAACATATATACTGCGACAACCTGCTGACCAAAGCCGGACAATATATTCCAACCCTAAGAAGACCACAAGGAAAATCTCCTGCGAAGGGAGAATGGAAGTTAAATTAAAAATGGGCAAAAAACCTAAAAAAGCAACATGATTGTACTTGCCATCCTCTTTTAGACTTCGCTATAACTAAATTCACATAAAAAAAACAAGCGACATCATGCGGCACGGTGCCATACTACAGATTGTTAGAATGGGTTGATGAATAAAAGTATGCCCAGACAAACACATAATTTTGTCAAATTCTCAGATTGTATTTCAATTCCATGAGTTACTATACAGTAATCCTGAACTACAAACCACAATTCAAATGAAGTTGAAATGTTGCGTAAATAAGAACAGAATAATGACTTGCAAATCATTTTCAACCTTATTTTTTGTAACAGAATCTGAGTCACATTGCAAGCATTAAATTCAAAACTAGAGAATATTTGCAAAAAAACAACTCTTTGACCGCCAAAAACGTTGAATGACGTATTCTAAAATCCTAATGAATGTCGCCAAAAACGTTAATTTACGTTTATTTTTTATTCTTTTTCTCTCAATGGGCAGCGCAACATCTTGTGCAGCGCTGCCTTGTCACTAAAAAAAAAATAGTGTCAAAGTCACAAAAAAATGTATCTTTTCACAAAGAGCTTGTATTTTCGCTTATGTCACTCAAATGACCTAATTTCAAATGGTGATTACTAAAGAATGGAATAAGGTAGAAACATACTTTTTTGTTCTCATGAAAGAATGGAATCCAATCTTTCATATGGTATCCACCATATTTATGTCGTTATACCGCACAATATTTTGTTTGCTTTGAAAGATGAGTGAAAATGCTCCAAATCTGTTGGCACCGTTGGGGTTTTTTGGATAACGTTTGGCAGTGAAAGAGTTAATTAGTTTGAACACTAAACAAGTTGTCTTTGTAGTGTATTCAATTGAATATAGGTCGAGGAGGCTTTACAATCATTGTACTGTGTTTTATTTTAAATTTTACACAATGTGCCAACTTCGGATAAGTGTGCAACTACGTTCTTTTTGTCTCTTATGCAAATGGAAGAATTTTGGCCTTAGTGCTGAGGGCATTTCTGAAAGATGAACTATATAGCATACTAACAAGGAGTCTGTTATCTTTTGAGAAAATAATGAACTATTCTACGCGCGTTTTGAGGTGTACAATAAAAAAAATAAAATAAATATGTAGCGATAATTGGGTCGTCTTTTGGACGAATTAATAATCTGGACGTTACAGAGGTAAATTATATTTACCTCGATAACCTCTAGAGGCACCACGTTGGTTTTGCTTTGGGTTAACAGGAGCAAACAACGACCAAAATCCTTCTTTCATCAGTCATTGATAATCTAAAGTCGCCACACTCGATATTCAGTGGTTCGTTGTACTAACAAAAGAATAATAATCCACTCGGAAACACAGATGACTTAGGCGGAATAGAGTTCATAAAACATGCATTTATTCACGATTGCTACACTACAGAATCAAAACACTGCCTATCTAACTATTCTACCGTCAGAAGAAAAGGACTAAAATAAAGCGAATGAAAATAAGGAAGGAATGCGAATGAATAAAGAAACAGGGAAAAGAGAAATTTGACCTGCCAGATTTGTGATATGTTTCAAACGTAAGTGGCACACAGTGGATACGCCGAGCTAGAAATCAAACGCACACTTACTAGAATCGTTTGCGTCGAACGAGCAAAAGGGTCTTGTGGAAAAGGGGGAAAAATAGTCAATGTTCGTTCCAAAAAGGCAAAAAAATCAAAAAAAAGGGTTTATTCCACAGGTGAGCACGGGGAAGCCGCTCAGGGGCCTGACGTAGTTGCGCGGCTCGTCCCTTGATTGGTCGGCGACTCGGCGAGGTTGATTCTCGCCAAGGTTGGTTCTGCCGGGCAGCTGTCCGAGTTCAGGTGTTGCAGCTTGGTCAATACGCGCCTGCGTACGGGGAAGGCCAGCCGTTGGAGGTGCGTTGGCACTGCGGCGGAGCGCCACCGAATAGCAGGTGGGGTGCGCGGCTTAGGTGCACAACCTTGAGTCCGGCGATACGTTGCAAGTGTACCCCCAGGGAAGGTCGGGCGGGCAAGCACCGATGGTGGAACAAAAAAAACAAAAAAAGCAAAAGAGTCTTTAGTCAGCGTTGCAGTTTGCACCTGCTTTGGCGTGGCGTGGAGTGAGGGTCCGCTCTCGGCAACGGTTGCTGCCAGAAAAGAAAAGGGCCACGTGGTTGGCAAGTTTCTTGGAACAAAGAGTTCGAGCAGGCTGGGGCACTTGCAGGTTGTGCAAGAGAGTTTTTGGAAGAGGCTTGGAAGCCAGAGGGAAGAGGCGGAAGAGCAGGAAGAGAGAGAGACAGAGGTCCCCTCATCCTTTTAAAGTCTTTGGGCGGGGCTTCAGTGGGTGGTGGCACACCCTTCTGCTCGCTCGGGCAGACTTTAAGAAAAAAAAATTATTAAAGAGATTAATAATTTGGCATTAAATTTGGTCAGTCTGGCAAATCAGTTTTCCCACACAGCCCGTTTAACACACATCGTAATTAATGCATCATAAACTAACTTCCCAGATAGCAAAATGTGGTTGAATCAACGTTGAAATATTGTTCGGCTTAAGTGTTGAATCTACGTTGAGATCTAAAGTTTAAATTATACAGAAAGCGCAAGGTTGATAAAATGTTGAGTCAACGTTTGCTTTCCAACCATATATCACTCAATATCAATGTCGTTTCAACCATAATCTAAATGAGAATCTACATGCATCTTTGGTTGATTTTACATTGAATTCTAACGTTTAAATTAAACAGAAAGCGCAGGGTTGATAAAATGTTGAGTCAACGTTTGCTTTTCAACCATAAATCACACAATATCAATGTCGTTTCAACCATCATCTAAATCAGAATCTACATGTATCTTTGGTTGATTTTACATTGAATTCTAACATTTAAATTATACAGAAAGTGCAAGGTTGATAAAATGTTGAGTCAACGTTTGCTTTGTAACCATATATCACACAATATCAATGTTGTTTCAACTATCATCTAAATCAGAACCTACATGCATTTTTATTAGAGGTGGGAATCTTGGGGCACCTCACGATTCGATTGCGATTACGATTCAGAGGCTACGATTCGATTATAAAACGATGATTGATTTCCCCCCCAGGCAGCAGAAAAAAAAACAATGTATTTTTGTGCTTTTAATGTTTCGTACATTAGTTACAAAAATAGTACAAAAGTCCTCCCAGGCCTACATAAACTACTATTTCAGTATCAAGTTAACAGTTCAAAACAGTAAATAAAATACTCAAGTCCTCATTCTGTAACAACAGCTTTTAAGTATATTCAGTCTTCAACAGAATAAAACATAGCACTGAGCAAAAATATATTATTTTTATCCACTCAAAAGTGCACTGAGGTATAAATGAAAGACAATGTGAACTACTACTTCAATACAAATGCCTAAAAAAAAAAAAAAAAAAAAAGTGCTTTCCTGCTTTTTAAGTTGTGTAAAGATGAACATGTAAACATTAAAGTTTCTCAGAGGTACAAAAAAAAAAAACCCTCAAGTGCTTTTCTGCTTTTTAACTTGTGTAAACATGAACGTGTAAACATTAATGGGATCGTTCGGCTTTTTTAACATGAATCTCAATTTGATCCTCACCTCACGTGTGTGCGATCAGCACTGACTTCTTTCTGACAGCGTTCGGTGACACGCGTTCTGGTTCGACGTTGGACGAGAAGAAAATAAAAAAGAAAATAGTCCAGCAAGCTGGCTGGGGTCTCGGAAATAAAGCGTTTTTCTTCTAAAAAAAAAAAAACTATTTGTTTTCAAAAGCGTGATACATTTCCACCACAATACTCTTTTCTGAATAAAGTCAGACGCCATTACCGCCAGCCACTACTTTTCTGTTCGTTCGTTCGTATCACTGGGCGGCGCCCTGTAGAACGCTAACCGACGCACTGCAGCCAGCTAGCTGATACTTCCGCCTCAAGTTGTTTGCCTTTTCGGAGCAGGTCTGATCTCACGAAGAGGTGGGTTGGTCAGCTCAGCCATGCTTGTTGTTGTTTTGAATCTCGAGGCGTGAGTTGTGGACGTGTACTCTCGGTCCGTCCCAAAAAGCGTCCCGAAGACCGCGCGCGCTACTGCGTTTCAGTTCCGCGTACTTTTCGCTCGTTTCGCTTCCCTTGGCATATTTATATAATCGGAATTTGGACGTTTGTGAATCGTTCTCGATTGTTCCACGGCCGAATCGTGAATAATCTAAGAATCGGAAATTTTGCACACCTCTAATTTTTATAGTGAATTAATGTGAGGAATAAATGTTTTAAGTTAATCATCATTTACATTGGAATTTACATCTAAATGTACATTATTATTATTACTATTATCATGCACATTAATATAGAACTACTTTTTTAAACTAACAAAAAATATTGGGTTAGTCCACTAGAAAAAAAAAAAGTTACCGTATGTTTTTCACCTAGTGTTTCTGCAGATGTCTTACAACTTACTTGGATGTATTATTAGCTTGTTGTTTTCCTTAACCATACTTCCCCATATGTATGAAAATCTTAGGACAGAAAATATGTTTAATATTCAAACATTTATTAGAAATCAAAACACAGTACTTTGTAACTGAATTCTGGGGAGAATGGAGGCAAAGAAAATAACACCCGTTTGGTTTCTGCCTCAAATAATGTTTGTTTTTATTGTATTATTCTTTTTCTTGACAAAGGAATGAAATAAACATGAAATGAACTGTAGGAACATCAGTGTAT
Organism: Festucalex cinctus; assembly: GCF_051991245.1. Taxonomy (NCBI): domain Eukaryota; kingdom Metazoa; phylum Chordata; class Actinopteri; order Syngnathiformes; family Syngnathidae; genus Festucalex; species Festucalex cinctus. The sequence continues at coordinate 10,957,013 of NC_135414.1, forward strand.
AAAGCGGTAACCATTTCACTTTGACTGTACGTCAGTCCATAAAAAGACACACTAAATTTGACTTGCGTTCGCAGTTGCGTCCAAGCAACATCAGCATTGCACAGCATTGCTTGGGATGCCACCGTTACGCTAATGAGCAAAACGCAGCCAATGCTTGACAGTAACACCAAAGTCCTGCTGAGTCAGTGTACGGTCAAGCTGTCGAGCAGCAACTGAAAGACAAGATTACAAAAGAGAAGAGAGTTAGTATCCAATACAATTTATTGTTTTAGAAAAAAAGCTGTTCTGTTGTTACAGTAACTATCAGTAAGTATTAAGTACCACTTTTTGTTGAATTTGACAATGTTGGTAAATACATGCGATGTCAATATAAAAACCACTGTAGATTTATTTTAGTTAATTAGGACAATTACAGAATGTTGAATGTGCAATGTAACTAGCTACTAGCATGAAAGTGTGTCGTGTATAGTTAGGTACATTGTTTATTTTATTTTCTATTTTTACGACGACTTAAAGAGGGTAATGGTCAGAGGCCATTGTTCAAATTAATAGCACAAAAGGAAAATGAAGTCTGGTTATTTGGAACGTCGTTAACTCGCTGTCTAGCTGGTGAAATTTAGAAGCTTCGGAGCGAGGACAGCATAAAGATGAAAAGGTAAGGGGAGTAGCGGTGAAGAAAAAAAAAAATACTGATTTTTACTGAGCTAAAGAAAATAATGTTGACATAATTTATTAGAAATGATTGACTTGTTTTGATAGCCACTGCTGTTGCAGGCAAACCTTGTGTTCCAATAAAATATTTTGCAAATATATCGAGTTGCGTATGCCTAAGCCAGGTCATGCTGCACCTCCACAAATAATGGTGCGACTAAATCCTGTGCTGTGCGAGCAACCAAAAATGTTACTCGCACCAGTGCTAGTAGTGGAAAAGTTAGTGTAGAGCCCTGGCCTGATGGAGTCCATCTTGACTGCAATATATTAATGAAAAGACAAAGATACATATACTAATTGCTGTTTTTGTGAAGTATCAATGATGGGGTTGGTTTTTTTTCATTGATTTCGGAATTGACCATTCTCTAATTAATAGATAAATAATGTCTATGTGGAGCCGCACTTTTAAAATGTGTCTTTTCTTAGTGTTTTTTTTTAAAAGCTTTTTCTGGGAATTTTCAGTCATTCAAAAATATTTTTGGACAATTCAAAACAATTTTTCAGTTATACAAAAATGTTTTCGGAGAGTCAAACCCTTATTACGAGGTTTCGGGTATTGGAAGGATTCTGACTCCATACCCCAGGTGGAGTGATTTTACACAACAAAAGAAAGCAGCTCAGAACATTCTGCTCAAAAACAACTCTGTGTTGTAATAAGTAGTTTACATAGGCGATAACTCACCAAACATACAGTCTTGCATCACTGTCTCCTTGAATGCCTTCTTGCCAATGCAACACTTGTCTTGCTTCCCTGCCCAGTTGTATTCATTTAACAGCCCAGGGCATTTGTCATCACAGTTGCCATCATCCGTCTGATTAGGTTGTCCGAATTGGTGCCTTCAACGACAGCCAGGTGATTAATCTATGAGAGACGACATTATTATTATTATTAATTTAATTTTTGCACTCAACTTTTGTTGATAGAATTCTCCCGATGCCTGAAGATTTTACTTTGAAGTAAATTACATAACCTTTACTAAATTTTGCAATATTCATATACATCACCCCCTCTCCACCCCCCAGATGACTAATTAAATAACTAAATGACTAAAACTGAAAATAAAAATAATACATTTGTATTTCATTTTTGAATTGTATATTTTTCATCCGTTTTTACTTTCACTTTTAGTAATTTACTTATTTATTTAGTCATTTATTTATTTAGGCATTTATTTATTTTGAATTTTGGCAGTTTTGGTCCTCCATAATTATGCCTTACAAATTTGAAAAAAAAAAAAAAAAAAAAGTGTGCTAAGATTTATGATGATTTGGTTCTACAACAGTGACCTTTGAAAAACTTACCAACTACGAATACAGTATTTCCCTTTCTTCCGGTTGGTCCCCAAGCACCGCAAAAAGGGTTGCCTGAAACAAACAGAAGACCCTGTTCAACATTTTTTTTTCACAATGTGATTGTGTTCTTTCATAATCATAGTAGTTATTATTACTCACAAGTTAAATTAACAATGGGTCTAGGTACCTGTTGTAGAGCTGTAATTGTGTTTGTAGTCTTGAAAAAGTGAGTTGTGCACCTAAACAATATCAACAACACAGCATGTAAGTTTCAAACTTACTGTACAAGTCAGCAATGTGTTACCGCAATAATATCATCACAATCATGTAGTACAGTGCGCAGAATCATTTACCTGTCTTGCGCTACTCCTCAGAATGGATTTTGTGGACAGAACATTTTGAAGAAACACTCAGAGCCTGAAACCTGAGCACAACCGATATTCTATTAATTATTATGTTATCTTATATTATGAATTCTGAAAACATACCAACATTACCTTAAAAAAATTTGCACTTTGCCCTCTTCCTCCTTATAGGTAAGACAGACCTCTGCATGTTCTCCTTCCCCATTAAACCTGTGCCAAGTTATATTCTCTGTCACTAATTTCAACATTTGGATGTGGTGAAAGGTAGTTCACCTAAGCTTTCTTCAGATTCTTAGAAATGAATATTTTGAGTGTTTGTTCACTTGTTTACTTACCAAAGAGGTTCACCAAGCTCTGGCCAAGGTACAACATGCCGTCTTAGTTTGAATAAGTAGTAAATTACTAATTAGCCATCTGGTTTCGAAGACGCTGGCACCACCTGTACGCCATGTGACTCGTCAAAACAGCACAAGTTACCTGTACATCAACAGACAACAAATGATATTAAAAGCAACAAAGTACAACATTTACACCTTTGTTTTATTACAGTGTGAAAAAAATGTGTTCATTATAGGCTCAATAATTAGTAATTACTAAAAAATACTTTTACTTCCCTCAACAAATAAATATCCTGAAGCATGATTCGACTAGATTTCGTGATGAATTAAGTTATATACAGAAGTTAAACAAATTACAGATAAACCTTACATTACTATACAAGTGGACTTAATTTACTTTAAAAACTAAACCTAAAAGAAAACGCTATTCAATGTTCTATCTTCAACTGTTAAACCAGCCTGTTAAAAACGACTGAAAAAAAGATACATTCTTCATGTAAACGCTCCTGTAGCCTTCAGTGCCGTTCGTTAGCTTACTAGCATATCAGCAACATAGCACACAGATAGGCTTGTAGTAACTCTCATTGTTAAGAGGCCGTCGGAATTAGCAACTTAGCTTCAACGTTTAGGATCATTCGAAACAATTTCTTCACTAAAACCACCTCTAAAGACCAATATGCTTAGCGACCCAACTGACAATGGACATGGTGATACATATTTGTTTTATTTAATGTAACTTTTACCGACCTGAAACACAGAACGTCGACGTTTGGATTCCCGCTCTTAGCACGGCTGTCGGCAATTTGAAATTCTTCTTCTTCTACGCTGTGTATGACTGTGTGTGTCAGTCTGGTTAGTAGCATGTCCCGCCATCTAGTGGCGTACTGTGGAACAGCGATCCAATAACGTTAGAAAGTACAGTAGATATTTAAATCAACTCGATGAAATTAAAATTGTATGAGATATATAATAGATTTTTAAAACATAACCTGGGAAATGTGTGTAACGCATAAGTCATTCCTCTTTTGTATTTTTTTAATATAATATTATGCACACAATGTACATATCACACAGCACTATAAAAAATACATAATTCAAGCTCTGCATATTTTACAATACAAGCTGAATATTATCCCAGAACAATGTAATATTTGGTGCTAGTGATAATTTGGTACCTTTTTATATGATTATACTCGCAGAGTTGCGTCTCAATAAAATAGCTTCATTACAATATTGCCCCCTAAAAGCTTTACCTCTGAATCAGATTTCCACTAAATGTAAATAATTATCTCTTTCATATGAATATTCATAGTTGTTTTTATTTTAGAATTGTTAGACTTAAAGTTTATGCGTTGCAGGTTGAAACAAAACTGGTCAGATAAAATGAGATTTTCTCTGATCAGCCAGTGAGTGCACCTAACTAAATATTATGGCATTGAAACTATTAACGGGAAAATTTAGATAACCACACACGCACGCACGCACACACCAATGTCTGTGAAGTCAATTCAGTAGTTGTGTCAATATGAAGTCATAAAATATCAAATGTAAAACATAGGAAAATTAAATACTTACCCTTGAATCGCTACAAAGAAATGGTGAACGCACGTTCGAACAACTTCTCTCTGGAAGCTTCATGAAAGTTCGTTCACAGAATTCACACACAAACTTTGATTGTTTGACCAGAAACATATTGAAATGTCTGTGTGATGATGTATTAAAATTCTTCTTAACATCTGTTATGCAAATAAGTATGTGTAAAAAAAATGTGTGTAGAAAAAATAAATAAATCTGAAACTGCATTTAAGAGTGGGACAAGACTGGCTATACATATGTGGCCCAGAGTTGTAAATTGATAGCTGGGCCAGATGCGTCACACAGCAACTGGCCCACATCCTGTTTGCCAGAGTCAAACCAGTGCCACCTTTGCTGCTCCTGGGCCATGTTCGGCCCACATGCCTTATGCCAGTGTCGACTGAATGCCACCTGTGCCGGACTTATGCCGGATGTGGGCACATATTTTTGATGACTGGGCTGAAATGCACAAACTAGAAACTCTAACGTGTACAGTTTATTTGGTGGAAATGCCAGGTGTTTCGAGTACATTCAAATAATTTACAAGTTTTGCAAATACAGTGTTCCCTCGTTTTCCGCTGGGGTTAGGTACCAAAAAATACCCGCAATAAATGAAATCCGCGAAGTAGTTAGCTTTATGTTTTATATTTATTATAAATGTTTAAAGACTCTAACACCCCCCACCCACCAACCTGTCCCCAAAATACTTCCCCTCCCCCTCTCCTAGTCAATTTCTCAGCTGAAGGGGAAAAAAAACGAGAAGGGCAAACATAGATTCAACGTTAATTAAACATTGACCTTTCAAACGTTTTAATTCAACCAAAATACAACGTTGATTCAATGTTATCTTTTAAACACAAACTTCAATGTTAACATAATGCTGTTGAATCAATGTTGATTGACCAATCAATCTTCAACCGTAACCAAAAATCATCACACAGAGTTGGCTTGCCGCAGCGTGCGATGTCACCGGGTCGCAGCAGCAGGTGATGAGCAGCACAGGACTCAAACAATCAATGTGAATGTGGTGTGCTTTTCTTTTCTAATTCAACGTTGAATAAACATCTTTTGCTATCTGGGTTGTGAGGTAACTTCTACTTGTCTAATCTGACTGAACTGAGAGATATTGATTACCTTTCATTCTTTATGGAGTACAAATGAAATAGGATGTTCATACACACAAAGATATAACATGAATCATTCGTAGTTCAGTTGTCTGTCAAGAATTATCATGGTATAACTGTGTAAAATGCGGTTACTTATGTGAATTGTCACTAAGGATAGTTCCAAGTTTCACCACTTGGCGGTGCTGTTGCTCCATCTAGACGTTCCAGGAAGGGCGAGACGCCAGAATATCCTTTGTGATTGATAAGAAGTCATGAACATTCCTTTGATCGGTCATTTGTGTATTCCAAATCATTGGAGCCATTTGTTCGGGCTCCGAGAAGACGGGCTTGAATACACTCCTTCGGCAGACGCATACATTCCTTTGTCACCTGGTCAGCGGCTTCAAAAGAGCCTTGTTGGTGGTTGGATGACCACCTGCAAAGCTAACCAAGCCTGGATCCTGTTTTGAGAAAATTAGAGGGTGGATTGGGCCATCGGCCATAGTTGTTACAAATACATTGAAAAACCTGGCAAGATAAAGTCTTTCAAAAGACTTCCAATGTACTGTACTTGCCGTGATTTTCATCATTTCTTGTAATGGAGAGCCATTCAGAATGATAGTGGGCAACGTGTATTGAAATGCAAATGCGGTTGCTGAACATCCGTGTAAATAAATCACTGCTAACCACACATGTAACCTTGAAGGTACAAAGATATAAGCAAGTTGTTTGGCAAAGTTTGGCTTCTTGATATTTAAAAGGCATTTTGTGTGTATTTAGTGTGTGTTGGTAAAAACACTTATTGTGGGCCCTTAAAGTCATTAATGAGATTTTTAAAAAAAAAACTCAGATAATTAAAAAAAAAAATCAACAACAGAAATAAAGCCGCACAAGTGCTGTCTATTAAAACATATACAGCATTTGCTTCTATCTACACTTTGCACAGTTTATTAGCAAAAATATAAATATGATGATCAAGGTCAAAAACAATCAGAGCTATAAGAATTATAAATCGATCAAAATATACAGAACCAAGAAGAAGACTTGGTTGAGTTTAAAATAGCACAAATAATGTACAAAGTTTATAATAATCTACTCTGCCACAGTACTCAGACGTTTGAAAATAGACACAGTCCTTATGACATAAGGGGTACAAGTACAAAAACTAAAACAAGAACAAAGGTGTGTATCTGGTGTGTAAAAGTGTGTATCCGTAAAAGGTGTAAATTTGTGGAATAATTTGGGAATTGATCTGAGAAAATGTGACTCACTTCTGGAGTTTAAAAAAAATGTTTACAAGTAAAGTTAAACAAATTACTTACGTCAGACCAGAGTATGAAAATTGTACATGTGAGTATGGGTATATGATTTGTGTGCACTTGTATATATAACCAGGTGTATACATTTTATTTAAAAAAATAGTAAATTAGTATTGTATCAATAATGAAATAAGTTTAAATATATAAAGTAAGGGGGGTAGGACTAGATAAGTTTTTAACTTCTTCTTACTCCCTTCTGAACATGTAAACTGATTGATTCATTGATGATTTTATTGGGGTTTTCTTTTCTTTTAATTTCTGTTTTTCTGCTGTTTGCTTATATGTTCAATAAAGAAATCAAATCAAAATCATCTAAAACAATCACTGTGGAAAAACAATCAAATCGAAAACAATTACACCTTTTTCTCCGGTGGAGTGTCCAAAGGACAAATGGATTGGAAAAAAGATCAATTAAGTCACATAATTACACCAACATGTGGAAATGCACATGTGTTTGATCCTTGAATCAAATAATTCCTGGTTTTAATTGGATGTAAACAGTCTTCATCATTTCGAAGACATCATGAGACAAACACAATCAACAACAGCACGTCACCATGGTTAAGCTTTTCACAAAATAGTTTCTCGGTTTAGTCAAGAGTGTCATCAGCAGGTTGCAACAGAGATAATGAGCGACTGCAAGAGTCACAGAAAGGTATACAAGTGGACATACTTGAAAATGTACTGGACAATTCATGAATCCAACATCTGATGTAAATTCTGCTACTCAGATCCTTATTAGAGAACAGCAAGTTGTGCAGAAGGTACTGGAATATTTATATACTTGCATTCAGAAATTGACATAGCGAGACACGAGGAAAACATGGCAACTAAATCAAACCAAACAATACAGACTTTGACAGACTACCTTAGAAAAGTACAACGTACTCTATGCTGGAATACAAACATTTGAGTGAAAAGTTCAAGTTTTTAGACAGTTAATTTCCTGTTTATGCTTGTTATGTTTTCTCGACACTCCATGCTTCAAACATTACTACTTTTATGGTGATATTCTCAATTCTCATTCATCCACCCACACTGTCAATCTACCAAAGTAATTCTCATTCAAAGGTCATACAGTTTCCTTATGATGATTATTTTTTATTTTTTTTTATTTTTTGCATTGTTGCGGATGGTTATATAAAACCAAGTTTTGTTACTGCATGGGAATATTTGAGTTTTATGCTCAGGCATGTGTGAACTTGGAAGAAGTCATCTTTTTCTGAAAGAAGGACCTTTTATTAGCAGGGTGTTTAGAGAAGAATATAAATATCCAAAGGAAAATGCCGTGAACTCCGTAGACTCACAAACAGCAGTAAGACACCAACTGAGTTCAAGTACTTTGTGTTTCAGTGTCACTTCGACATTATACGGGTTAGAAACTTCAACTTATAACATCATGGCAGTTATGAATGCTAATGTGTGCATAGAGGTAAAATGAATGTTAACACAACAGTTCTTAGGTGTCAATTAAAGCATTCCGACATCTTTTTGTCTAACCACCCCACGGTTGAAGAATTAAAGCACACCCTCTTTTTGAAAATCTTTAAGAAATGACTACAAGTCATGCACAAGAAACTCGGTGTGGTGCATGGTGATACAATGTTAATTCACCACCCTGTGAGGTCACAATTAATTCACAATCCAACACAATACAGCTTGTTTGCAGACACATTTGTCTGAAAGCAAGTCTTCAGAGCGAACATTGATCAGAATCAGTCCGTGCTTCTCATCTAAATAACTTGTGCAGCTCAAATGTTGGACTCCAAAGAAAATTTACATAGAAAAGTTTGACTTGGTTTGGTTTGAAACTTCACATTAAGATGACATTATTTACATTAACAACTTCATCCCTTCCTTTTTAAAGTGGTGAATTATTCATGACCATCTGATTCATTAGGACAGTCTCTATTTGCTAATCAAAATTAACACTCACCAACCAGAAGAGCACCGGGAAAGCATATTTCCCATGCCTGGGGATGGTTGAGAGAATGCTGAGAATCAGGCAAACCATAACTATGAGGAACCTGAAAAAGAGGGATACAAAGAGGAAAAATGTGAAACCATTTTTATTGTCTTAAAAAAGGGTGCTTGTTATATTGCTGTTTTCTCTCATTTTAAACATAGAACAGGACATAATTATTACAGTATTATTTTTACATTGTTGCCATGACTAGTCTTCTATTGTAGAGCCACAATTCAACATTTTCCCTGTTGTAAAGGATGTTATATTTGAGTTAAAATAAGGACACACTACTATTGTCCCAAACACTTCACCGATCGATTTCATGAGATAAAACCTCAAATAGCAAAAAGTCAATTATATGTCTGTGTCTGAGCAGCTCCGTGTGCTTACATCCCATGCTTGGAGACATTGCATTTTCAAAAACACTCCAGTTGGGTTGTGGGGTGAGTCATAATGTAAAGTACATTTTTGTCATTTGTCATTTCACAGTATTATTTGCAGTACAATTGTTTTTTTTGTTTTTTTTTGTTTTTTATGCCAATCCTCTCTCTTTTGATCACTTGTAGAAAATCTAATGAAAACGAACGACAAGGTAGCTATGACGAAATAATTTGAACAACAACAATTTCACACATATAATTGTTTTGTTTTAGTTTTGTCACTATGATATAAAGAAGTATTGCCATAAGGAGGACATAAAAATGGTAAAATGGTGCTCATTGATGACAATTCAGTACCCTTCTGTAGTCCTGGGGCATACTGGAATGGCTTATCTTGGAAACACAGTCTTCTGTGCTAAAACCTATATTGCCACAAAGCTGATAGTATTTTGACTATATTTCAGCAACCCTTAAAACCCTACTAGTCTTACAGTATATGACCTGATGTGATTGAAACTACATCAAAGGGAGGTCTAGTTTTTACTTCGGGACTCAGAGGACTCTTATCTCGTAATTCCACAGCTTGAGCAGCATGAACTTTTCTGTGGCCCAGAACTTTGGCTCTGCACACACAAACCGGAGATGTGATCGTGGTGCAGGTGCGATACCGCCCCCATCAAATTCAATTTATTTTTTTTTAAAAAAAGGGCTTAGAAGTTAGAACATTATGATTTATGAATTTGTCAGACTTCAAAAGACAGTTGTGTTTTTTGTTTTGTTTTATACCCATTAGGGCTGCACGATATTGGAAAAACATGCGATATGCGAAAAAGTTGCTGAACATAGCGATATCGATATTATTGTGATATTTAACATGTACCTAAAGAAATTACATTTTTATTATGTACCCCATTTTCCGCACTATAAGGCGCACCACATTATAAGGCGCACCTTCAATGAATGACATATTTTAAAACCTTTTCCATATATAAGGCGCTACAGTAGAGGCTGCGGTTACGTTATGCATCCATTAGATGGTGCTGCGCTAAAGGGAATGTCAACAAAACAGTCAGATAGGTCAGTCAAAGTTTATTAATAGATTACAAACCAGCTTTCTAACAACTCCATTCACTACCAAAATGAATAAACAGCTGTTTTAATATTTTCTCTGAGGTAAAGTATTAGCATTAGCTAGCGATGCAAGATGGCGGGATCTTCTGCGCTTGCGCGTCACCGATCGTGCAGGGTCACCGACAGCGTCTTGACAGCAAGACCTGTTGCGGCTCAAGATTGATCCATATATAAGGTGCACTGGATTATAAGGCGCAATGGCGCATGGTCAGCTTTTGAAAAAATTGAAGGCTCTTATGTTTAATAAATGTCAAACAAATAAACATGGCAATCTGACTGGTCAAATTATAAAAGCATAAAATTCCATATCAAACTTATTGCACGTCTTTGCGATGTGCATATTGCATAGGCCAAAATCGCGATATCGATATGTTTACGATATATTGTGCAGCCCTAATACCCATACAGACAAGGAATACATTAAGTTATAATGTATGGTTATAATGTATTAAGAATTTCGAGGCCGTGCCAACTGTCCTTTTAAAAAGAATAAATAAATAGCGTCACCCTAATATTATTTTATGTTATTTATAACTGTGCGAGTGTGATTAATTAATTAATTCAGCTTTTTTCTGAACCGCTTACGATACAGCAGCAGACAACCATGCAACATCTGTCAGCCTTCTTCTCCAAAATAAAGCACATTTGAACCCACCTATCACTGAAATGCGACACTGTGTTTAAAATACTCTTACTATAAAAGAACATGTAACCTCTAACAAGAGTATTTGGAATTCATTCCGGTGTCGTTGTAAGATGTGATCGGGCTGCCATATTGTATCGGGGGTCGCCTGCAGATGACGTCACGCTACAGGATTGTCCGGAAATTGTTCATTTACAATTGTTCAAAAGAACAACATTTATGGACTAAAATAGTAAAAACATAAATAAACTTAAAAATATAAAAGCATGATACTTTAAGAGTGAAAAAAAAATAGATTGAACCGCCTTTGCACTTGTACAGCAGCGCTAACGAAGGTAGCTTCGGTTTAGTTTCTTTTTTAGCTTTTCACAAATCAATTACAATAACAAAATAACAGTCTTAATGATAATAGGAACACATTAATAATCTAAACTGACAATATTTATCATATCTGAGACAATTATTTTGTGTATTTATCATTTAGTCACTCTATCAGGGGTGGCAAACTGCGGTTCTCGGGGGCCGGAGTCCTGCAGGTTTTAGAGGTTTCCCTGCTCGAAGTGCAGCTGATTCCAATTAACAGGATCGTTATCAGGCTTATGCAGAGCTTGCTGATGAGCTGATCATGAATCAGCTGTGCTGAAGAAGGGAAATAGCCAAAAACCTGCAGGACTGCGGCCCTGGAGGACCGGATCTCGCCACCCCTGCTCTATTTTATTATTTATTCAATATAATTTGCGTTTATAGTCTTAGTTTTATTGATCATTTCCAGCCAATCCTGTCGCGGGACGTATTCGTTAGGCAACCGTGATACGATCTGGCAGCCCGATCACATCTGACACCGACACCGGCCTTATATAGGAAGACCATTAAAATATGTGAGTGAATATTACACGTTTAGTTAATGCCAGACAAATAAAGAAAACATTCTATGTTGCCATATTTCACAGAAA